>NW_026527232.1:0-136349 GCF_022682495.2 Desmodus rotundus | reverse complement strand
GGGGGGAGTGGGCGGGCCGAGGCCCCTAGAGGAGTGGGAGGAGATTCGGTTTCGGCGCCCTACGGGGGAGGATTCGCTTTGTGCAAGCCCGGCGTTGATTGGGCGGTGGGCGCGCAGTCACTGAAGTGCTTGTCCGCGGCTCGCGGAGCTTGCGCCGTGGCGCGGACATTTTTTTTTTGGCACCGCGTGTGGCCGATTTCGGTTACTGTGGGTTCTCGCGGTCTCCTGTTCCCGACTGTGTCCGGATCCTGTCCACTCGGGCGGACCTTCTCGACGTCCCCATCTCGCGCTCCACGCTCAGCCTCCGGCGGCCGTGGCGAAAGAAATTAGCCCCCTTATCCCTGTTGATGGGCCGAGACTAGGGGTTCACTACGTCGGAGTCCGAGGCTCACCTCAGTCCCGCCCGCCGACGAACTGTCTGCGGTGATTCCTTCCCGGGCCACGTGCCTGAAGTTACCTCCTGAGGGCTGTTCATAAAGGCTACATAAATAAATAAAAACAAAGGCAATCGCGTATGTCTGTGCGGTTTACTGTGGACAGTGCACAAATATATTTCATCTCAAGTAACCTCAGGTACTAGGAATTTTTTCCAGTGGGGAACAGGCTGGAGAGAGAACTTCCTGGCAGTCCCAACGTGTTATAACTTAGGTGGGGAAAGGAACTTGGTCAGGCCGACCACTGACCTGTGCCTTTGACCACTCACAAGTTCTCTGTTACTTGGTGGCCGATAAGTCAGAGTTACCAGATGGCCCAGGAGTAGGTCAAAAGAACCAAGCGAGAGGTTCCGTTGATGGCAGAGGCACAGAAGATTCTTTCTTGTGCTCTTGTCAGTTGTTCCTACAAGTAACTGGAGGTACATTAAATTGGTGCTGAGCACGTCCTTCAGTCTGCAGCACATCTAGGATGTATTCTGGGCATCTGGTACCTAATCGTTCCTACAAAACCAAGATAGCTTCAACTATGACGCGTTTCCCCAACTGAACTGATGTTCAGAATCACGTCTGGAGATTCTAATTAGAGAGGTCTGGGTTGGGGCTCAGATTCTGTATTTTAACAAAGGCCCATGGGGATTCCTGTGAGCAACCAGGTTATTTTGCAATCCTTATCAGAACACTCCTGGGATTGAACGTACAGGAAACCCAGAGCTACCCTCTTGGGCCGCTTTGACCAGGGAGGAGCCTGGGGCTGTGGTCTGCAGCCTGCTCCCCGAAGATGTGAGGAGGTCACATTTTGAACCCTGGGATGGGGGCAAAGGGGACACAGGGTAACGGGACAGAAAGAACAGCATGAGGTAAGGCATGGTGGAATAAGATCCTGGTGTTTCGGAACAGTTTGGCACAGAGCAAGCCTAATGCAGTCATGGGAAGGGGCTGGAGAGAGGAGCAGTGGGCATGATCAAGTGACTGGGGAGAACTTAGAAATGCCGGCATGGCTGGCTCCTCCTCACTCAGATCTCAGTTTATACAACCTCCTTAAGAGGCCTTCCCCAATCCTCCAATGAAAAGCGCCACCCGGACTCCCTAGCACATCACCCGAATTGTGTTCCACAGGTACTTATCAATACCTGGCATGTTTCTTGGCTGTTCACTGTTGGTTTGGTCCCTCCCCAGCCACGAGAACACAGGCTTTGTTCTCTGCTGTATTCCTGGAGCCATGGTAAAAATTATTTGTTAAATGAATGAATGTTGTATATCTGTAAAAGAAGCAGTGGAGAACAACAGTACAGCTTAGTGTTCAAATGCCTTGTTTTGGATCAGTCTGGGATAGAAAAATAGGAATATCTAATACTTATGTAATATCTACTAAGTTTCAAGTGATATTCCAGTTCTTTATAAATTCATTTATTTTTCACCCTGGCTGGTGTGGCTCAGTGGATTGAGTGCAAGTCTGTGAACCGGAGGGTCACTGGTTCAATTCCCAGTCAGGGCACATGGCTGGGTTGCAGGCCAGGTCGCCAGATGGGGGCACATGTGAGGGGCAATCGTACATTGATATTTCTCTCTTTCTCCCTCCCTTCCCCTTTCTCTAAAAATAAATAAATGAATGTTATGGAGGAAAACAGATATTTTTTAAAGATTTTATTTATTTATTTATCTTAGAGCAGAAGGGAGAGAGCAACAGAGAAACATCATTGTGTAGTTGCCTCTCATGTGCCCCCTACTGGGGGCCTGGCCCATAACCCAGGCATGTGCCCTGACTGGGAATCAAACCAGTGCCCCTTTGGTTCACAGGCCGGCGCTCAATCCACTGAGCCACACCAGCCAGGGATGCCTTTCACATTTTGACCAATGCCCTCCCAAGTGCCACCTTTGGTTGGGATTTTTGGTGGCAGTTCTGGCAGAGGAGGGACTAGGTGGGGGAGAGGTGAGGCTACCACATGCTGTAGAGGCTTCACTGTAGTTCTTTTCCCTGGATTTCCACACTGAAGAGTTGGACCAGCTTCTGACACCAGCCCAGAGCATCAGGGTTACTTGAGCAGCCACTGGCCACCTCTTCTACTGGCTCAGCCCATTGCCATGGCCGGACCAGCCCTCATTACCCAGCGCACCTGTCTGCACTGAGGTGCCCACTCTGTGCATCCATGGATACTTCTAGACCCAGAAACCCAGTCGGGCCACAGCGGGCCTCACGTCAGTGAGGGCTCCGACAGCCACTGGAGGAAGTCTGCAGGTCCTCAGAAGGGTTCACTCCAATCCCCAGACCCAGGCCTTCCAGAACCCAGTGCGTTGGTTAGGCTCCAACCGGAGAAGGAAAATCACATCAGGTCCTTAAAACAGAAGGAGTTCAAGCAGGGAACTGGTTCCAAAGGTAACAGAATTGCTGAGACGCCAAAAGGAGACCTAAGGCACAAGCCTCAGGCTGCTGCCACTGCCGACTGAGGTCCCCAGTAGGTTGCTCCACTGAAGGTGCCGCCACAATGGAGGGACCAGGCTGCTTCCAGGTTAGCTGCCCAAAGCCCAGAGTCAGACGGCACCGCACCTGGTCTCAAGAGGAATTCACAGCCTCCACTCCAGCGCTCCAAGCCTGCCTGAGGCCAGAGGCCCAGGGTGTCTGCTGTGAGGCTGTGGACATGGGCAGAGCCCATACCAGGCTAGCTTCTGCCTTTTAGGGGTTCCCTGAAGCCTTTGCTGAAGGGGGATCCTAAGCTCTTCCTCCTCCCTTGCCAGGCCTTGCTTGGCCTTTACCCAGTGTTTCGATGCACAAGGCAGCCAGGGCTCGGGAGCCAGAGTCAGAGGACCTGGCCTTTGTCTCCTGGAGGCAGCCTGAGAAGCTCACCGCCAGCTCAGGGGTTGGCCCTCAGCTCCCCTACTGACCCAGTGGCCGGGGCCCCCTGAGCCTGCTGGAGAGCTGCTCATGGGCCCAGAGGCTCTCCGTAGCTGACTCCTCTGCTTCAAATCCTAGTCTAGGCCCACAGTCAGCTTTCCCTTCTGCCTCCAGGACACTGGGCCTCTCTGGAGAGAAATCTTATCATAACACGGGTCCAGGTCTCCAACCGTCCTGCTCGGCAGCTGCTCAAAAAGTTTTCCAGGAGCTCTGCATTGGATCTGGCCTCTGGTTTCCATCTCTGCAGCCTTGATTCCCTGTCTTCTCCGCAGGGCTCCTCACCTGTCCCCACCCCCTACCTCTCAGCAGAGTTATCCATTTTCCACTTCACAGGGAAATACAGACCCCAGGGCATTCTCACTTTTGGATTTGCATACAGCCCTGGTCCTTAGCTCCCCCCCCACCCCCCTCCCCTTCTATGCCCAAGAGAAGCTGGAGTCTTTCTCTGAAACAACATCCTTTCGCCCTGGTCAGGTAGCTCAGTTAGAGCATTATCCTGACACCCAAGGTTGTGGGTTCGATCCCCAGTCAGGGCACGTACAATAAGCAACTGGTGAGTGCATGAGTAAGTGGACCAGCAAATCAATGTTTCTCTCTCAAATCAATACATTAAAAAAAATTTTTTTTTAAACCAATATCCTGCCCTGGCTGGTGTGGCTCAGTGGACTGAGCGCTGGCCTGTGAACCAAAGGGTCACTGGTTTGATCCCTGGTTGGGGCACATGCCAGCCAGGTCGGGTCCCCAGTGGGGGGCGTGCCAAAGGCAACCACACATTGATGTTTCTCTCCGTCTCTTTTCCCTTCCTTCCCCTCTGTCTAGAACAAAAATGAATGAAGTCTTAAAAAAATAAAATAAAATAAAAACCAATATCCTTTCACTGGGGACCCCCGCTGTCTCCACCAGGCCCACCCATAGATCTCAGCCACATCCTCCTCGCCACACTCTGCTTGCCTTCTATTGTCCTTCACCAGAGCAGACTTCTGGGAAGACTGGAGAGAAGTTGCTGCCAGTCCCTCCCAGGACCTGCAACACCCTCTTGGTCGCTAGCACAAAGGATACTTCGGGACTTTCTCTTTCTGCACCACTCAGTGGCTTTTCTCTGGACCATCTCCCCCACCTCCATTCTCTTCCCCTACTTTCTGCCTTTCTCCTCCCTGTAAGTTCTCTCCCCGGATAACCTCCATGACTCTGCAGCCTCGCTCCCTTCTGTATACACCCCCACATCCTGCCCTCCGCTTGGAGGCAGCCTCCCTTCTCTGCTGGCAGCCTGGGCTCCACCTCTCAGTGGAGAACTGCCCCCGATGATGCCCAAATCAGGGTATCTCCAAGAACAACTTGCCTCCTGGGATCCAGATATCTCCCTCTGGTGTCCCACAAATCCTCAAATTCAGAGCGTCACAAACTGACCTCAGCTTCTTCCTCCACCCTGAGCTGCCATCTTTCACACCTCGGTAAAGGAGACACAGCTTCCAGTCCTCTGAGCCAAGAGCCAGATGCTGTCTTAGACCCAACACTCTCCCTCAACTCACAGCAGATGCTTCCCTGGCCTTCAGGTGTCTTTGGAATTGGTCCACTTCCCACTGTGCCTAAGTCAAGCCTTCATCATTTCCTGCCTGGATTAATGCAGCAATTCTGAACTGGTCTCTCCCTTATACTGGTCTTGCTCCCCCATCTTAATCCACCACATTATAGCCACATCAGCTATTTACTTATTTATTTGTTTGTTTTTATCCTCACCCAAGTACATTTTTTTCATTGCTTTCATTTTTATTTTTTAAAACATTTTATTTATTTATTTTTAGAAAGAGGGGAAGGGAGAGAGAAAGAAAGGGAGAGAAACATCAGTAGGTTGCCTCTCACAGGTCCCCAACCTGTGACCTGGCCTGCAACCCAGCTGTGTTGCCTCCACTGGGAATCAAACCGGCGACCTTTCAGTTTGCAGGCCAGCGTTCAATCCACTGAGCCACACCAGCCAGGGCTTTCATTACTTTTAGAGAGAGAAGAAGGGAGAGAAGGGAAGGGAGAGACAAAGAGAGGGAGAGAAACAGTGGTGCGAGAGACAAATATTGACTGGTTGCCTTTCGTCCGTACAGGCCCCAACAGGAGGACCAAACCCACAGCCCAGTCCTGTGCCCTGACCGGGAATCAAACCCACAATTGTGGGATGACACCCAACCTACTGAGCCACACCAGCCAGGGCTTTTGACAATTTGTTGATGTTAAAGAGAGAGGTAGGGGTTGGGGGAGAGAGAAATGTATTGTTCCACTTATTTATGCATTCATAGGTTGATTCTTTTTTTAATTAAAATTTTATTTATTAATTTTTAGAGGGGAAGGGAGGGAGATGACACCCTCTGGTTCCACGGAGCCACACCATCGGGGCCCTTTTCACTGGCTTAATAGTGTCCTTTGCAACATAAAAGCTTTTATTTTGCTGAAGTCCAGCGTATCTAATTTTTTCTTTAGTTGCTTATGCTTTTGGTGTTATATCTAGGAAAGGGTTGCTGCCCCCAAATCAGAAAGATTTATGCCTATGTTTATGCCTATGTTCCCAGTCAGGGCACATGCCTGGGTTGCGGGCAGGGTCCCCAGCAGGGGGTATGCGAGAGGCAACCACACATTGGTGTTTCTCTCCCTCTCTTTCTCCCTCCCTTCCCCTCTCTGAAAATAAATAAATAAAATCTTTTTAAAAAGAAGAAAAGATAACCCACGTGGGAGAAAATATTTGCTAACACAACTGTGATGAGGTTTATATACAGAATATATATAAAATTCCTACAACTCAAAAACAAAGTAGCCAATTAAAAACTGGGCAAGGGGCCCTGGCTGGTGTGGCTCAATGGATTGAGTGCCAGCCTGCAAACTGAAAGGTTGCCAGTTCGGTTCCCAGTCAGAGTACATGTCTGGGTTGTGGGCCAGGTCCCCAGCCGGGAGTGTGGGAGAGGCAACCAATCGACATCTCTCACACTGATGTTTCTCTCCCTCTTTCTCCGTCCCCTCCCCTCTCTCTAAAAATAAGTAAATAAAATCTTTTTTAAAAATGGGCAAGAATTTGAATCAACATTTTCCAAAGAAGAAAGAACAAATAGCAAATAAGCACATGAAAACATCCTCAATATTACTCATCATCAGGAAAATGTAAATCAAAACCACAGTGAGATCCATCTTCACACCCAGGAGGATAGATATAATAGAAAAAAGTCAGGTGACAACACGTGTTGGAGGGAACGTGGAGAAATCAGAACCCTGTGCAGTGCTGCTGGGAAGGTAAGACGGGGCAGCTGCTTTGGAAACAGTCTGGCAGCTCCTTAACTGGTTAAACTCAGAGTTACCATGTAATCCAGCAGACCCACCCCTAGGTACATAGCCAAGAGGAGTGAAGCGTATGTCCCTATAAAAACCTGCCCGTGAATGTTCCTAGTAGCGTTACTCATAGTTGACAGAAAGTGAAACAACTTAAATGTCTGTCATCAGATATACGGATAATCAAAAGGGGGGGTCTATCCATACAATGGACTATGATTCAGCCATAAAAAGGAAAGTACTGGTACATGCTACAACATAGATCCTGCTACATGCTTCATGCTATGACATGGTTCGACCTTGAAAACAGTGAAAGAAGCCAGATACAAAATCCCAGATATTTTATGATTCCACTTATCAGCAAATCTTTAGAGACAGAATGGAGATTACTGGCTTCCAGGGACCTGGGGGGAGGGGGGAGGGCAGGAAGGGGAGAGACTGCTAAAGGTGTTTTTTGACTTTCTCCATAAAGTCTTGAAAATGTTTTAGAATTAGGTAGTTGTGATGCTCACAACTTTGTGAATACACTAACTAAATAAATAACCCACCACGGAATTGTACACTCTTGTGAATGAAAAAGGGGGTTCTGTGGAAAGCAACCTCACAGCCGTGATCTGATCATAAATTCCTAACTGGAAGGTCCTAGTGGATAGTCATACCCCAGGCACACAACGTTTTAGTAAAAGATTTGTCTTTGCCCTAAGCAAGCCCTCTCCGTTGTTTCTGTGCACCTAGGTTAAGACACCTTTGCAAATAACCCCCCTCGAGAGAGCACATAATTATTATGTAACTAACTACCCTGTAATCCAATCCCTGCCTTGCTTTTCCCACCTCCGTGTAATATTCCTTACTTTCCCTCTTTAATTTCTTTTTTTTTCTTCTTACCCCAAACTCATGAGGTCATTCTGAAAATTAACTGGCATAATGACTGAAAAGTGCACGGTACTATTAATGACGAATGGCACCAGATGTTAGGCCTCGGTTCAGCAACCCCCCCTTCTTGAGTTCAGCTGCGAAAGAACTCAGCGCCAAGGAGCTCAATACAAGCAAAAGCTTATTTCGAAAGTCACAGCAGTAGAAGAAACACCTTACAGAGGCGAAAAAAGGGCTCTTGAAACTTAGGAAGAAGAAGGGCAAAGAAAATGTGTCTAGGGGAGAGGCACTGGCATGCTGGGGCAGGGGGAGCCCCTCCGGAATTTCCAGTGCATCAAAAAAGCGGCAACACTGTTATCCTCTGGAGTCTTTGAGATCTTGCTCCCCAGAATATGTCCTCTGGGTGACTCAAACTCTTAGAAAAGTTCTTTACAGGTTTACACATTTCTTAACATCCACACTTTAAAAGGGTGACCATAGGGTAGGTGAATGATACCACAATAACAAATTCCGTATGAAAATATATGAACCTCGAGGAGAAATACACCTCGCACTGAACCATGACTATTATTAGCAGACCTGCAGTGGAAGCTGAGTCAGAAGTAGCGTGGCAAACATAGAGGCCGATGGACTGCCTTCCCCACACATCCAGAATCCCAACCCTCCTCACCACAGCCGCACCCCTTGAGGCAGGAGACAGCACAGGAAGAACTCTTGAGACTGTGCTGCTCTTCCTGGCCAGAATCCAGCATCCTGGTTGCCAGGAAACACCTTTTAGCACTTAGGTAGAATGAATAGCAAACCAAGGCAGGGAGGAGGAGAGAGACATGTCTCACCCACTGACTCAGGAGTCCTGAGCCTGGTCCAATAATATTGCCAGGTGTCCCAACATCACAAGAAACACCATGTTAGCACGGGAGGAGGGGAGTCCTTGAAATTCTATGTAGCGTTTCCACCGTCTGGGAAAGAAAGCCTTGAAACTGCTTTCATCCCAAGGCCTGGAATGCGGGAGAGTCCACAGAGCCCAAAGGAAGAAGCCCATAGAACAACTGTGGTGAATTGCCTACCTCTGGTCACTCTCTGTTTTAGGAGGGAGTCCCTAACGCTTACAGAAGGAGCCCATAAATGACTTTGGGAAAGTGCCCCAACTGTAATTAACTGCCTCCTGTCACGTATCTGCTTTACAACAAGATAAACAAATGGGGTCTGGAGCAAGATCAGGATTCAGGCTGACAGACCTCTGCACATACCTACGTTTGGGTAGTCACGTCCCCCCTCCCCCCCAGGGAAAGCTGGGACCACCTTCACTGGTCCATCAATATGTAACTTCTTCACCCCCATCCCGCCAATTATATAAGTCCTCAGAACAAAGGACTTGCTCTCTTGGCTCTCTGGCCCCCTGGGGGCTTCCCATCCTGGCCTTCGGCCTGCTTTGCCCAGAACCTATGCCTTTCACTACGCCCCAGCCCCCCGCCCCTTGCTTAGCTGCGCCCATTCTCTTCCATGGGAACTGATCTCTAATAACCCTGACTGCATGCTAATAGATGTGCTGATCTATAGTTCTTTATATGCGTCCGTTTCTCCCATTAACACCCAGACAGTAAGATCTATTTCCTACTCCCTGCCTCTGCTCTCCAGCCTCCTGGCTTTCTTTGAAATCTCCAGATGCACCCAGCCACACACTCGCTTTCAGGCCCAGACCTCTTCACCTGAGGACCTGAGTGTGGCCATTTGATTCCTGCCGCCCCCTGAAATCACTAGCATCTCCAGAGATCCCCGAGGGGTGCTGGCCTAGCCTGGTGGTTGGCAGAACAGGAGCTCAGCAGATGTTTCTGGAGTGAACTGGGGTTAAAAAGAGCCTTGTTGAGATGCCATCGAGGCTGAGACCATAAGGGTCCATGTGGGGGAGGGGAGAGTGCTCTGGGCAGGCACCACAGCTTGTACAAAGGCCCTGGAGAGAGAGGGCTGGTGCCCTGTTGAGGACTCAAGGGGGATGAGCAGCTTGAAAACTTGGGATCAAAGTCAAAAAAGAAGATAGACAGCAGAGGGGGCTAGAGAGGCAGACAGAGGTCTGGAAGACTTTTGCACGAGACACCTTTCTTTGCAAGCAGCTGCTCACAGATGATCACGTACTCAAGGGGATTCACATGCTCCCAGCAGCGCAAAGTGCTGGGCAGCCCAACTCACCCTTCAGGGCTGTCTTGATCCAGCAGCTCAAAGTTGTCACCCTGGACTCGCTTTTGTGTCTCCCTCGCACCCCCCCCCCCCCCCCCCCCCCCCGGTCAGCTTGGTGTTCAGACCACATTTCTTCATTGTGGCAACGCGCCTCTTGCTGCGGTTCAGGCAATAAACCTCCTGGCCACACATCTCAGAGTCAGAAGGGAACTAGAAAAGTCCTTCCCAGCTTCCCCAGCTAAGAGTCCCCTCCACTGCCCTTGGGTCATAGGCCCTCCCTGAAACCAGGTAATGGGATTATGCTGCTAAGTATGGGGCTGGGCCACCACCCTAGCCCAGGCCCGGGTGGGAGTGGTGAGCCGGGAGAGGGGGTTCGTGGGAGGCAACCACAGGAGCCAGGAAACTCCAACTCAATTTCATTTCCTCGTCCCTATGGGGCATCTTCTCTACTTTGTAGGATTATAAAGAACAGACAGGCTCGAGTGTGACAGGTGAGTGCTGCTCTCATCACTGAGGTGCTCTGTGACCTCGTGCAGAATGTCAGAGCCCCTATTGGGATGGGGTGTGGTTTTCCCTTCAATGAAAGGAAAAGCTGGGTGACCTGGCAGTCCTTAGGCCAATTTTCCTGCTTATCCACCCAGGGTCCTTTCTGGAGAGGGGCAGTGGCCCAGGGTGGCCAGCAGGTGGCAGAGCAGAGGCGATTCCTGGCTTTGCCGCAGCTGGGGAGCCTGAGCTGGGTGAAGGCTGTTGGGTGTCTCCAGGGGGATCTCACTGCTGCAGAACTTTCCTGGGAACCCAGACTCCAACTGCTAGTAGGCTGGCTTCGTGGGCATGCGACTCACACCTAGAAGGGCCCTGGGGTGGGTTTAATACTTTGCTGGCACCACCTTGAAACCATACTAATTGTACAGGAGCCCTGTATTTTCACTTTGCACTGGGCCCCAAAATTGCGGTGCAGGTGACCTCAGGGAACCCCCTCACTGCTCTTTCCCACAAATATGCTGGGACTTCTTCCCTTTGCTGTGCCTGTGCCCAGCCTCGGGGGGCTCCTGGTCATGCTTGCCTCCACCAGCCACCGTCTGCAGGGAAGCCTGGACAGCATGGGGGTCCTATACGTAGCTTGGGGTGTGGCCAGCAGGCTGTTGGTGCTGGGCTTTGGTCAGGGGTCAGGCCGGGACTTGGGAGTGGGCAGGAAATCCTCACTTGGCAGGTAAACAGAGGCTGACTGGACATGGGCAGTAGGTCTGTCTGGAGAGCCCGCAGGACAAGCAGTGAGGACAGGGCAGGTATGACCGGCTCCAGGGCCCACCTTCAGCTGTGCTTCCTGCCCATCCCACAGTGGCAGTGTTCTGGGGTGGGTCCTGATACTGCAGGGTTTCCGAGGTAGAGATGCCACCCAGGAGCTTCAGAAGGTATCCGGGGTGTGCACACAAGACCCAGTCCAGAGAGGGCACGGGGGCCTTACCAGGAGTCGCCTGGAAAAGGAGGAGGACTGCCACCGGATGACCATGGAGGAGGGGAGCTGAGGGAGGAGTGGGAGCTGGGGGGCTGGGGTGGGAGCCAACGGAGGTCTTGAGTGTAGGTCAGGAGAGGACAAGCTGCCGCACCCACAGAGGACCTGGGGAAAACTCAGCATCGTGATAGACAATCACGTACTTACAAGTGGTCCTCTGATATTTCCAGTACCCACCTGGCACCAGACGTAGTTATTACAGTATTACTGACTGTGTTTCCTATGCTGTACTTCACATCCCCTTGACTGTTTTGTAACTACCAACCTGTATCGTACTTCTTAATCCCTTGAATGGGGACCGAAGAGTTGGAAAATCTTAGTTTAGGTAATAGCTAATAAGCTTAGTAATCAATGCCGGTAAGAGCTGTTGTTCCAGGAGCTGAAGGTATGACCCACCCTGACTCCAGCAGACCTGGCAAGCAGTTCCCCCTTTGTGTCTGGGGAGGACTGCAAGCCATCAAGATGCTATCTGAGCCATTGTGCTCCAGGGTGAGACATCCACGCCCGCAGGTGAAAGAATGCTACAGCTTTTTTAAAAAAAGGATTTTATTTATTTATTTTTAGAGGGGAAGAGAGGGAGAGAAACATTAACGTATGGTTGTCTCTCACACACCCCCTACTGGAGACCTGACCCACAACCCAGGCATGCTCCCTGACTGGGAATCAAACCACTGACCCCTTGCTTCACAGGCCAGCACTCAACCACTGAGCCACACCAGCCAGGGCAGAACACTGCAGCTTTCATCCGATTAACCTTTTCCTTGAATTCCATACCCCTTACCTATACTTTTCTTCTCCTTATAAAAAGGGTGGGTGTAAAATGGAATTTAAGACGGTCCATTTGGGTACGTAACCCGCCATTCTCTCAGATCGCCAGCCATCTGAATAAAGCCCGTAAAGATTCAGTCCCTGTCTCTGCTTATTGGTTCTGGTGGTGACAGGCAGAACGAACATAGGCTTTTCCGGTTTCACCTTCACCTTTACCACCCAGTCCCCACCCCCTGTCCCTCTGGCAACCTTTACCTGTTGCCTGCATATTTGAGTCTGTCTTTTGCCCATTTTTAATTGGGCTGTTTGGGTTTTGGGTGTTGAAGTTAGAGGAGTTTGGGTTTTATTGCAAATAATGTAGGGAATCACTGGATTCCTACAATGGTAAGCAGGGAAGTAATATGACCTAATTTGGGTTTGTTTAATTATTTGGCCACTTTGCTGAGTGGAGAATGTTTTGAAAGTGAAGCAACTGTAGATGGAGAGACTAGAGGCAGGCTGTTAATGGAAGGAGAGATGGACCTGGAAGGCAGATGTGGGTTGAGGGGAAGGCTTGCTTTAGATTCTCTGGAGAACACGGCAGCAGGAACAGGACACGCTGGCAGAGACTAGCCAGCCACTCATCCCACCCATTTGTCCTCCCGGGCGTGGAGCTGCTGTGCCTTCCCCAGACCCCCTTGGAACTAGAGCTGTGCTCATTTGACCAAGTTCTAGCCCAGGGGTGTCAAACTCATTTTCACTGGGGGCCACATTGGCCTCGAGTTTGCCTTCAAAGGGCCGAATGTAATTTCAACTCCTTAACAGTTAAGGAGTAGTTATATTTATATAGTCCTAAAATTACATCTGGCCCTTGAAAGGCAACTGTGAGGCTGATGTGGCCCCCGGTGTGAAAGGTTTTCTTAGGCTCCGCCGAGGAATAAATGCCAATCAGCCACAAAATTAGGCAGTACAGAGCTTTATTTGGTGTTTGTGGTCTTGGGCAAAATTCTCCAGTGCGCAGAGTCAGGGTGGAAGAAGTGTGCCCAGCAGGGAATATGGCGGGGCTTTATACACCAAAATTCTGATTGGCTCCCCTCGAGGGCTCGGGATTGGTCTCCTGGAACAAAGCTGTGATCCATTATTGGTGGTTCCCCTCCAGCTCTGGCTGTCAATCGGATATCCCCACCCATCCTGATATTCTGACATCTTTGACAGGATAAGGGGCGGGCTTAGGTTGCCAGGGGTATAGCCCCGCCCACCCTGACACGGTGAAAATGAGTTTGACACCCCTGTTCTCCCCAAAGGCTGTGGCCAACGCACCTAGGCCCCTCAAAAGTCCCCACACTGGATCCTCCTAGTTCTTTCCTGTCCACTTGCTGAATGAGGAGATTGCCAGTGACGCATAACAGGATGGAGGCACAGAATGGAGGGAGCCTGGGTCCCTGTGTGATCTCGTGGACAGCTCTCTGATCCCACAACACTGCTCTAAACTGTGGTCTGAGTGAGAAATAAACCTTTACTCTGCTGAGCTACTACGAATGTGGGACCCATCTGTCCCAGGAGTGAGTTAACCTGAGACGCTGGTTAAGTAAATCCCGCGCGGCATACACACCTCAGCTGTAAAACCAATGGAGCGGCTCCCTGGTATTGATGCGGAACGATCTCTGAAAGGACAAGTCGACACCACCTGCTACTGTGGCACCACTTGCTGAGCAGGCCTATGACCTTGTTAGGCATGACTGCCGTTTACCCCTCTGAGCTTTTGTCCCCAGGACTGGAAATGACTGGAAAGCCACCGCAGCAGGCAGAAGATAACACCGGAGCAAACTGCAGCTTAGGCAAAACCAACGGAAGTCTCCTGTGTTAACACTCGCAACAGCCCCGTGGCCACGCAGCAGCACCCCCCACCCTTTCATGATCCAGTTATAATCCAAACAGAACTCAAAGCCCCTACATTTCACTGCTGGTATCTCTCTCCACTCTTGGACAGTGAATAAAACTTTGCTCTCTGCATTTTCTTCTCTTTGTGAATTATTTCACAGCCCGTGTCACCTGCCACCCTAACATTCTCCAAGATACTTTAAGTGAAAAAAAGCAAGGTATAGGCCCGACCAGTGTGGCTCGGTTGGAGCATCATCCTACAAAGGTTGCAGGTTTGTTCAATTCCTGGTCAGGGCACATTCCTAGGTTGTGGGTTCAGTCCCCAGTGCCCTTATGAGAGGCAACCGATCAATGTTTCTCTCTCATATGGATGTTTCTCTCCCTCTCTTTCTCCCTCCAATCCCTTTTTATTTTAAAGATAAAATAAAATCTTACCCCCCCCCAAAAAAGGTACAGGGGAACGCGTATAACCTGTTAGTTTTTGTGTAAAAAATAGGTGGGGAAAAATAAAGTAAACATAATTCCTTGTTCATGTACAACAGTGGAACCAATAATACTGGTTACTCCTATACAGAAGAGCTGAGGGCTGGGGAATGGGTTAGAGACCTTTTGATTTGTACCTATTGAATTCTGAATCATGTGAATGTTTCCTAATTTAAAATTACAGGGTTGGGTGGGTTTTTCTTTAAGATTTATTTATTTTTAGACAGAGGGGAAGGGAGGGAGAATGGGAGAGAAAGGTCAATGTGTGGTTGCTACTCACATGCCCCCACTGGGGACCTGGCCTGCAACCCAGGCATGTGCCCTGACTAGGAATTGAACCCGTGACCCTTTGGTTTGCAGGTCGGTGCTCAATCCACTGAGCCATACCAGCCAGGGCAGGTTTTTTTTAAAGGTTTTATTTATTTTTAGAGAGAGGGGAAGGGAGGCAGAAAAAGTGGGGGACATTCATGTGAGAGAGAAACATCAGTTGGTTGCCTCTTGCATATCCCCAAATGGGGACCTAGCCTGCAACCCAGACATGTGCTCTGCCTGGGAATTGAACCAGTGACCCTTCAGTTCACAGGCCAGTGCTCAATCCACTAAGCCACAACAGCCAGGCCTAAAATCTTAATTAGGAAATGAAAAGGAGTATGCCAGAGATGTGGGCATGTTTAAATATTGGTGGAAGGAGCAAGTACAAACAAAAATCCCCCAAGTACAGACAGCTAGAGGTTGGAGGAAAGCCATGGTAGGCAGGGATGGACCCTGAAGCACCGGGGAGGGGTCTGCCAGGGCAGGAAAAGGGTGGCTTAGGGCAGGAAGGGAGGAGGCCGGGGTGTGAGGATCCTGGCAAGTGTATAAAGGCAAACAGGGAGGCAGGGTGGATGGGCTCTTCTCAAACAGCTTTTATTTAGGAGGTGAAGTTCCCAAATGAGAATGAGAACAGTGGTGGTTTGATTTGACTTGCAGGGGAGAATAGGGGGTCGCACGGACAAGGGGAATGGAAGACTTTCAGGGGCACTGAGGGCTGGGCCAAGGCAGGAGCCATGTATTTAGAATCAGACCTCTCCTAATCCTCCCATCTCCCTCTGCTCTGCTGGGCTGTTCCAGGTGAGCTTCTTCACCACTCAGGAGTGGTCCCAGGACGGCTGCTGGGAGGCTGTGCTTAGATATGATGTGCCTGCCGCTCCTTCCCAGGACAGCAGGGCTTTTCTCCAGCCTTCTCAGAGCCTGGCAGGATGGAAGCAGGAGAGCACACTGGACATCAGCACCGTGGCTCAGGAGGCGCCAACAAAGCTCCCCCAGGCTGGCAGAGGCCCGAGGGTGCACACCTCACAGAGTCAAATAAACTCAGTCCTTGAAATAAATCACTCAGAGAAAGCCAGGTGATTTCACGCTGATGTGTAATCTGGAAAACAAAGTGAACAAACAGGACCAGAACAGACTTACAGATACAGTTTAAAGGTTGCCAGAGGGGAGGGGGGCTGGGAGGGCTGGGTGAAAAATGTGAAGGGATTAAGAAGTACAAATTGGTAGTTACAGAATACTCACAGAGATGTATTGGGTTTGCCAACCAGCCCATTACATTTTTCCCGTGAAATAAAAGACACTTTTCATTTTCACCAATAACTTTATTGATTTGGATATATTTTTAAAAATATTTTATTTATTTATTTTTAGAGAGAGAGGTTGGGAGAAAGACAGGGAGAGAAACATCAATGTGTGGTTGCCTCTTGCACACCCCCTACTGGGGACCTTGCCCACAACCCAGGTATATGCACTGACTGCGAATCGCACCGGCGACCCCTTGGTTCACAGGGTGGGACTCAATCCACTGAGGCACACCAGCCGGGGTGGTTTGGATATTCTGAGTATGCAGTCGGAGTCGGCTGTCTCCTGCTACCGGCTTCTAGTGGGGAGAGGCCAGGGTGCTGTTGAACATCTTCCAATGCATGAGACAGCCTCACAGCAAATAATTATTTGGCCAAAATATCAACAGTACCAAGAGACTCTGCAAACCACTTCTGACACATTCAATCAGTCACAGCACCTTCCCCATAGTGCACAAATCTTTTTTTGCATTTCAGTTGCATTTTTACCTTTCTTGAAATAATAAAGCATAATACTCTGAAAATGTTGCATATTTTCTTCCATCTTCAATATTAAAACGGTTGCACAAAAATTCGCCAATTTTGATAATTTTTTGTAATGCACACCAATATGACAGGTGTCACAGTACAATCTAACAAAATTGTTTCAAATGAAGTTAAAGACAACTAAGCCCCACTAGAGCCATTGTACGGAAAAAGCATAAAGGACTTTTTGGCCAACCCAACAAGGTACTGCCTAGGAAATATAGTCAATCATACTGTAATAATTATGTATGGTGTCAGATGGATACTAGATTTATTGGGGTGATCACTTTGTAAGTTATAGAAACGTGTAATCACTGGGTTGTACACCTGAAACTAATGTGATATTGTACATCAACTATAATTGAAAAATTTAAAAAATACTTAAAAAAAGAAAATAAAAAGTGAAACATGATAAACCAAAATAAACTCAGCCTTGAGCGTGGAAGACTGGCAGATGTTTAGGATTTATTGTTAAGTGAGGGAACAAGTGGGAGGGGAGCAGAATTCAAAATGGTCCACACCTAATGCATTCAACCGTGTAAAACAGGGCACAGAAAATTGAAAGAACACACGTCTAAATGTTTATAGGGGTTACCTCTGGTTGTTGAGATTACAGGTTTTCCCCTTCATTTCTTTATATTCTCCAAAACATGCTACAATATACATTACTGGTTCTGCAGCAGTGAGCAGTCAAGCCCCGATTTCACAGTTAGGGCCTTCTCCCCGGAAAAAATGCTCATAAGCTCTTACACACGTCAACACCCCTGTGGGCCTCCCTTGGACGGTGGGGGTGTCCGAATGCAGAGGAGTGCTCTTCCCTGCCTGCAGGGGGCAGAATGGCTCCTGGGCCACCACCACTGACTGTAAGCTGAGCGACAATACTACACTTCCAATAGAAATGTGCAAATTCAAAGTGGAAGCACCAAAAAAAGGAGCCCGGAGGCCAGTGTTGGCTAAGCCGCCCCAGCTTTGTCCAAGGAAGGAGGTTACTCTGGCATGAGCTCCATGACTGACTGCTGTCCCAGGTCTGTCATCCTTGGGGAGAGGGTTGCACTATGCATGTAAACATTCATCCACTTTAAAAATAGATAAAACCTTTAAAAAAAAAAAAACATTCCATTCACCCAGCCAGCTCCCTGGTTCACATCCCTGGCTCACAAGTGCCTTTAGAAAAAAAATGTGGCTGCTAACACCAGCTGGTGTAGCTCAGTAGCTTGAGCGTGGGCCTGTGAACCAAAGGGTCGCCAGTTCGATTCCCAGTCAGAGCACATGCCTGGATTGCAGGCCAGGTTCCCAGTTTGGGGCATGCAAGAGGCAACTACACATTGATGTTTCTCTCCCTCTCTTTCTCCCTCCCTTCCCCTCTCTCTAAAAATAAATAAATAAAATCTTTAAAAAAAATGTGGCTGCTTTTAGGGCAGAGGTTTATAAACTTGTACAATTCTAAGGACCAGAAAGGCAAAGTATAGGAGAAATAAACTGCCAGGGTATACTCACACTTTTTTTTATATGTTGTAAGGTACAAACATATAATGCCAGAGATCTGACATTGAAAAAATATAATTTGGAAATGGAAATAATTATTAAGAATTTCCTAATTCATTACTCCTCGGATTTGAAATCTGAACTCAGACACTCCTTTCTGATGCCCCAGGGTGTCAATCAACACCAGGCTGGGAATGCTGTGCAGCAACGTGCAGGAGCAATTCATCTTTGAGTCTGTTAACTGGGAGCGATATTTAGTTTTATTTTGTTCCGTAACAGAAAACAGCCGCTCACAAAGACAGGTACTTCCAAACATGGATGAAATCTCTGCACAATGCTTTTTGTATTTAGGGTAACCATTCCCGAGATCTCTGTAGAATTCAGGGACTCCAACATCATCATGATCAGTTTTCAGTATAGTTCAATAACCTCCACTTGTAGCTCTTCATTGACATTATTAATATTAATTGAGAAAGGTGAGCTGAACAATGTTAGTTCATTTTCACAAAGTTTGAAATCAGAGAACCTTTTTTGAAATTCAGTCCTCAACTCTTTAATTTCTGGAATGTAGTTCAGGGCATCACTTTCATTTCAGAAACTAGTGTCAGCGTAGGGAAGTGGGCTAAGTTGTTCCTTGCCAAATGCGTTTCCCAAAGACACAAGTTCGCTAGGAAAGAGCGAACTGCATCATACATTTTCGTAACCACTTGTGCACGCCCTTGCAGAGAAATATCCAGCATGTTTAGGTAAGTTCCAATGTCAACCAACAAGGTTAAGTCTTTGACCCCATCTTTGCTAGTAAGCTGAGGCACAGGTTCTCCTTTAGAAGACATGAAAAAGTCAATTTCTCCCAACAGTTCAAAAAACTGCCATAGCACCATGCCACGACTCAGCCACCTAAGTTCCACGGAGCAGAACAAAGCCCTGACACTTTAAAGTTTTGTGACAGTTGTTTCATACCAGCCATTGCAGAATCACCATCTGTGCTAACGCTTACTAATTTTGACAGGTCTACATCAAATTTTTAAAGATCTTTCTTAACACATAAAAATAAGTCATTTCCTGATGTTGTGACTGCCAGGGGTACCACATTCATAAGCTCCTCAGTCACATCAAAAGTTTCATCAGCCCTGGCTGGTGTGGTTCAGTGGATTGAGTGCCCGCCTGTGAACCAAAGAGTCGCTGGCTTGATTCCCAGCTAGGACACACGCCTGGGTTGCTGGCTAGGTCCCCAGTAGGGGGCGCATGAGACACAACTACACATTGATGTTTCTCTCCCTTTCTCCCTGCCTTCCCTTCTCTCTAAAAATAAATTTAAAAAATATTTTTAAAAGATAAATAAAAATCAACAGATTTTCTTTCAAACCACTATTTTCAGGCAATCAACATCATCTTTCAAACAAAAAACCACTTTTGCACTCCCAAATGTAAACCGCACTTAGTCACGAATGGGTAGTTCTTTTTACATAACATTGATACTCAGTTTGCTGATATTTTGTTTCGGATTTTTGCTTTGTGCTCATGAGAGTGGTCTGTAACTTTCTTTTCTAAAAATGAACCCATCCGATTTTGGTATCGCGTTTAGGGTGGGCTCGTGAAACCAGCTGGAAAGTGTTCACAACGCCTCTTTTGAGATTAAACAGTGCAGTTTAAATGCTTTAGTCTGGATTTTGATTGTTGACATTAATAAATTATGCTGCTCCATTCCGTACATACAATTATCTCATCTCTACTGCCGTTTTCCTCTTCTGACATCTCATCTTCTATCTCCTTTAGAGAAAGACTCATTTTCTTGTTCATTTTGATTTTTCCCCCCGCTTAAAACGGACAAGATTATTGGGCATGTCACAGGACCTTCCACATTCCGTGCTGTCTGTGCACGTTTTACCTCTACCGTTTGCAAGTTTCCACTTGTAACAAACTCATGCTGGCCTCATTCTAAAATTAGTTTCATTTGGAATCTTTTATTTATACCAAGGAGTATAAAAACATGTAGAAAAAGATTAATTTTTGGTGTATGTTTGTAAGATCTCCCATAGCTTCTCTCTTTTTTAAAAAATATTTTATTCATTTATTTTTTCAGACAGAGGGAAAGGGAGGGAGAAAGAGAGGGAGAGAAGCGTCAATGTTTGGTTGCCTCTTGCATTCCCCACATGGGGGAGGCCCGCCCGCAACCCAGGCATGTGCCCCAACTGGGACTCGAACTGGCAACCCTTTGATTCACAGGTCAGCACCCAATTCACTGAGCCACACCAGCGGGGGCCCATAGCTTCTCTTTTGAACCACAGTTTCGAAATGGAAACTCCACAAAGAAAAAGAGACAAGCTTCTAGGAATTCCTCCCTTTCCTCTTAATCTGCTTCACCACGCATTTTCAAACAACTAATTTAAAACAAAAATAATTCCGAGCGCTCAAATGCAGGCACACAGGGCCAAGATAAAGGTCTCGTACGGGAAGAAAATTGGTACCTACAACTCAGGTGTCTTCACCTTTCCAGAGAGAGAACTCAAAGTTAACTGACGCAGCTTCCACCTCTAAGCCCATCAACATTTACAACACAAATAAGCCTCAAGCCAGAACCTACAACTCTCACTTCCAGAGGGAAGCCGCAGGCTCGTCCCTGACCAGTTCTCCTTTTAAGGCTACGCGGCTGTAAGGCTCCGCTAACTCGGAGCCCCGCGGGCCACCATGCGCTGCAGGCGCCGTCCGGACGCCCGGAAGGAGTTCGCAGTGGCCCCGAGGCGCCCACACACAGGAAACGCCAAGCCAGCAGCTTCCCGATACTCCACACTGCAGCACAACACAGCACGGAAGACCGTCGTCACTCCCTCGGCCAATCAGAGCCCGCACCGCCCCTGGGCCAATCCCGAGCCGCGACCCCAGAAGGGGGGCGTGGTCTTGGGGCCAGACCGCACGCGCTGTGTCTGAGCGCGGGGCGGATAACTTAGTCCCACGTGGCGCAGTGTGGGTCCGGTATTCCTGGTCTGCGCTCGGGCCGCTGGGGCCGCCGAGGTTCGTCCTAGGTTAGCCGGAAAAGAGGCGCAGGCCCTGGCAAGTTAGGAGCCCTGGTGGGCGGGCACTCAGCGCGACATTTCACTACCGGTGGGGCGGTAAAATGGCCGTCATAAAAACAGCCATGCACTATGGGCCCTTGGGCGAGGGTTGGTTCCAGGCGCTCACATCCGTTGACCCCGGCAGGCTGCCACCCGCTCAGTGGCGTATGTGTTGGTACTAGCGCGATTTTCACCCGAGAAGATAACGGACGTTGCAACGCGAGGCGGAGCGGAGACCACGACCCCGGGCGGTGGGACCAAAAGGACGGCCACGTGACTCCGGGCGCCGCCTCTTGATTCCAAACGGTGTCCGAGGCTGTCATCAAAGCTGTTAGTGATAGTAATGGTTATAGCTAAAACAATAATACCTGCTTTATGCCAGGCATGCCAGGCACTGGTAGCTTTTTCGTACCTTTTATCATGGACTTCTCAAAGTAAACTTGTGTCTTAGATGTTATTAGTAGTTTCATCCCACATTTAAGAAAACAGGCTTGTGGAAGTTGAGCTAGTCCATAGCCATTGATTTGCATTCTGAATTACTTAATACCATTTCCTAGTTTGAATGAAATCATCGTTAATTTTTGTGTGTGTGCTCTTTTACTGACCATCAGCACAGTGGGCCCAGTAGTAGAATCAAAAGCCTAGGAATTGTCCCCACATTAGGATTTGAAAGAGGGCCCTTTAGGATATGTGTGTTTGGGGGATGGGGAAGGGAAGGGCAGTTCTGCCCTAGTCCTAGCTTCAAAAAGTCCCAAATGGGAGGAAGGAGGATTGGGAAGAATGGTTTGCCTACATATTTTCATATTCTTTTATAAGACATAAGATACTGTCCTGGCTGGTGTGGATCAGTGGGCTGAGTGCCAGGATGCAAGCCAAAGCGTCATGGGTTTGATTCCCAGTCAAGGCACATGCCAGGGCTGCAAGTCAGGTCCCCAGTTTGGGGCATTGGAGAGGCAAAGGGTCAATGTATCTCTTGCACATCGATGTTTCCCTCTCTTTCCCCTTCCCTCACACCCCACCCTAAAAAAAGAGTTTTAAAAACAGAGAAACAGTGAGAATGACTAAGTATTACAGACTGCCATTGGCGGTTTAAAAAAATAAGTGATAACATCTGCTTATCTTAGAAATATGTAAAGATAAACACTAGCAAGACAAACAGAATGTGTAGCCTTCAAACCAGCGGATGGATGGATCTGTTAAAGTTCTTGGTTTCAGACAACAGCAAACGACATGGCCAACTCAAGCAGAAAAGGAATTTATTGAAAGACTCAGAATATCAAGAAAACAGGCGGAAAGGAATCCCCAGCAGTAGCCTGGACAGGATGCTGCTGCCCTGAACACGTCTGCCCCTGTTGTCAGGGGTCTTAGTATCACTTGCTCTGGGTAGGAGTCCCATGTAGGTCATCCCTCTGGCTGTGTGCCAGCTATGGGCCACACAGTGACATCAGCAGTGGAGAATGTGGGGAACCCTTTCAGCTTCTGTGGTGCCACTCACTGAAGGATTCCCCTTGATAGAAAGGGAGTTCAAATCCTAGGGAGCCCCCATCCCCCACAAAGGCAACTCCTCTCTACAAGGAAAACTTGGGACAAAGAAAACTTGGTGGATCCATTAGAAGACAAGAATGGGCCCTGGCTGGTGTGGCTCAGTGGACTGAGCACCGGCCTATGAACTGAAGGGTTGCAGGTTCGATTCCCAGTCAGGGCACATGCCTGGGTTGTGGGCCAGCAATAGGGGGCACATGAGAAGCAACTGACTGATTTATCTCTCACACATTGATGCTTCTCTTCCCCTCCCTTCCCCTCTCTCTAAAAGTAAATACATAAAATCTTTAAAAAAAAAAAGAAGACAAGAATGGGGAAGGGGAGAAGGGGAGACTCAGAAATACACAAAAGAAGATGAGCTCCCAGATGTCAGATTGATTTGGACCAGATCCATTTGGAAATACATCTGACTAAGCAAGAATAGGTGTGAAGTGCTGTGTATTTGGCATTTCCCAAGTAGACACTTAACAGAAGGAAGGGTGGGCAAATGCAGCTTTGTTTGTTTATAAGATTGATTTTCAACTTTGAATGACCAAAGAAAATAACCCTTTTTTCTGAGAAGGAAAGGATGATTCTAGTATGTTCACCTTGACCCTCAGAAATACTGGCAGAGAGGGTTGTGTGTGTCGGCCATGGGCTCAAGGACCCATCAGGAAGGAGGCAAAGATCAGAGGAAGCAGATAGATTAGGAGAAAGCAGAGCGGTGGAGGACTGGGAAGGCGGAAGGGGTCGAAGAATACATCAGTCATGGGGGCAACAGAGTCAGGGCAGGAAGGAGGCAGTTCTGGTCAAGAGTTCACCCTGCCCCAAAGGAAAGCACTCCTGGAGGTCCCTGCAGTGAGGAAGCGACCAAGGGGCTGAGAAGCCAGGACGACAGAGAGGTCTCACAGCTGCAGGAAAAGAGCAGTCGGCCATCTGTGTGGACTCTGATGTCACCCAGGTTAATGGCAGGAGTGGAGCAGACAGGAAGTACAGAGGACCCAAAGTCCTAAAAATGGGAGGAGGGGGGATGTGGGTGACAGGAGCCAGCCCTGGGGACTCGGGAATACTGCCCCTGCCCTGAGCAGGCCAGAAGAGTCAGTTGCCGGGGATGTGCCTCCTAGAGGGTATAGGATCTGGCTGGTTGCCCTTTTCACCTCCATCCATTTTTCTCAAGGGCTGAGCCCAGAGCTGCTGTTTCCACTCTCCAGGGTAACCAGTGACCTGTGACGGGTGGCACCTATCCACAGACAAGCTGTGGAGACACTGAAGAGAGTACACTGAGTTTACACTAGGAACTCGTGCTTGCTGGTATCTCATGCCCCTCACTTTCCCCAGTCTGCCCAGCACCTCTCTGCCCATGGCAGGCCCTGTACACACTGACCAAAGTCCCTTGGGAGCCTGAGTCGCCTGTTACTTAAGAGGCTTGTGTCCCTGCTCAGTGCGGCTCAGTTGGTTGGGGTGTCATCCTGTGCACCAAAAGTTTGGGGGGTTGATTCCTGATGAGGGCACATACCTAGGTTGCAGGTTTGATCCCCAGTTAGGGCACATATGGAAGGCAACAAATTACTGTTTCTCTCTCTCTCTCTCTCTCTCCCCCCACCCTTCCTCTCTCTCTAAAGCAACAAACATATATATTTTTTAATTTAAAAGAAAAAAGAGGCCCCCAGGAGCCCACAGTTAGCCTTTGGGAAGAATTGCAGGCTCCAGCCTGAAGTATGGGGTCTGGCCACTCCCCACACGCCACCCCAAAGCTCCCTGGGAGGTCATTTCAGAGGAGACACTGGGCGCTCACAGCTCTGCACAGCCTCAGCTCACACTTCTTTCTCCAAAGAAGCCCCCCGTCCTGTCTCATATACAGTGGTGACCTCTGGAGAGTAACGTTATGGTGGTTTTTTGTTTCTTTCCCTTTAGATTTAATTCTTTCTTTTAAAAAATTGTGGTAATATACACAACAAAATTTACCATCTTAACCATTGAAGCATGCAGTTTAATATTGTTTGAGTATATTCACATGGCTGTGAGACCAGTCCCCAGAGGGAGCTTGGGGAGGCGGCGCACGTGGAGGTCAGGGAGGGACTGGACTGGGTGGGGGCTGGGTGAGGATGCAGAGAGTGATTTCCGCCTTGATAATCTGAGATTATCAGTTGGTTTTGTTACAGCAGTGACTTAGGCACACGCACAGAAAACACAGCTAATGTCGACGTGTGGCGCTCAGAATGTTGGGGCCCCTTTCATTTTTTGCAAAAGGGACCGAGGCCTGGAAAGGGGAAGTGATTTGCTTGATGCCATGCAGCAAGGTGGCAACAGGGGTGAGGCTGGAACCTGGTCCCCTAGACTGCTGGCAGCCCTGTCACCCAGCAGCACCACCAGGTGGAGATCCCAGAGGAGAATAAACTGACTTGGGGCTGGGGAGGGGAGGGGTCAGGTAAGCATAGGGTCCCAGGTGGAGGCCAGAAGCTAGAGAGGGACAAAAAATGCAAAGGAAAGGCAGGGGCCCCGGGAAAACATTTCAAACTGGTGGCAGGAGTGGGGGACTTGCTGTGCCAGTGAACCCGCTGCGATGGTCCTACAGGGGGCCTGGAGGGCAGACAGTGACCTTATATCCCTTCTGGTACATGGTGGAGGCAGCAGTCACTGAGGTGGCTGCAGTGGAGACGGGGCACACAGGAGGACAGACATGAAGCCATCCATGCAGAGAAGGGCAGGTGTGGCTCTTAAAGTGGCATGTGGCTCTCTGGCTCCTCCAGGCAAAACTGCTTTGAGGCTCCTCTACGGAGGGGGTCAGTCTCTCGCCGCCCTCCAGGGCCACTGTTCTTTGCCAGAGGCTGGGCCTGCTGCCCAGGAAGCCCACGTCACAGAATGCTGGCCGTGCTCACCCCGCTGAAGCTGTAGGAGCTGCTGCGGAGTCTGTGGCGGTGGCACCAGGTCCCCAAGCACAGGGCTTCCCGGAAGGTGTCCTGGAAGCGGGTGGACATGAGGCTGTAGAGCACAGGGTTGGTGGCCGAGCCAAGGTAGAAGAAGACGCCAGACATGACGTGCACATACTTGAAGGCCAGGTGCAGGCCATCGGTCCATTCGGACACAAAGCTCCACATGAGGCGGTCGATGTGGAACAGGGCCCAGCAGACGCCGAACACCAGGACCAGCACAACTGCGGGGGCAGAGAAAGGAGGCTGGATGTCCGCCGGAGCCCCCTCTGCTGCCTTCCCCACTCCAGTGTGGTCCACTCTTCCTCACCTCCCCTCCCATTCCACAGGCCCCCCATGCCCATTGTCCATCTGGAAGTTTCTGGAAGTTTGCCTGCCCTGGCTGCACCCCTGTCAGAGATGCTGCTCTCACCACTGTCACAGACTGGGCAGTGTGTGTGTGCCCTGCCCTGTCCACAGCCGACTGGACCAGGTGCAGACACCTGAGCCAAGCCAGCCTGGCCCGATTGCCTCGCCATGGAACTTGGAACTGGGTGACTCTTAGCTGTGGATACCGAGCCCCAGAGTGACACAGACTGTGCAGCTAAAGCCCACTCTGGGCGCTCCCACGGGGACCATGCTTGCTGATGCATAAGCAGAGAGAAGCAGGAGAATGGGCCCATTCTACAGCAGCAGATGGGAGGTTAAAGAGCCAGAGAGCAAGACAAACACACACAGCCCACCTTGCCTGCCTTGGCCCCAGAAGCCCTCCCAGCCCCAGCCTCCAGGTGTCCAAGGCCCAACTGAATGTCCTGCCCTGCACCAACTGCCCACTTCTTGGGAGCCCACCCCGTAGCCACAGACACGAGAGGCTAGCCAAGCCCCACACTCCTCTCCCCAGCCTCCTTCCAGCCCTTGTCTTAACCAGCCATGACCTTCTTGGGTCTCTGTCACCAGCTCCGCCTTGATTTTTGTTTCTTATTACTTGTGTTTGCTCAGCTGACTGACCTCCCCTGAAGTCTTTCCCATCTCACCCCAGCGTGGTTTTCCTTGTAATCCCAGATTTCAATGTCCGCAGCACACAGCCTGGTGCACAGTAGGCCTTCAGAAAGGTAAGGTGGGGGTAAGAGGAGTAGAGGGAAGGAAGAGAGAAGAAAGCCAGGGCCCCAACCCAGCAGGCAAGGCAGCTTTAAGGACACACCCCACCTGCCCAGGGTGAGAGCCACCCAGTTGAGCAGACTTGGACCCTGTGGTCTGGGGAGTCTGAGGCAGGGGCGGGGTGGGTGGGCAGGGCCAGTTCTTCACAATGCAGAGCTGGGAGGCAAGCAAGGAGCTCCAGGGGATGACAAGTGACACCATGCTCTGGGCAGTCATAAGGGTGGGCCTCTCTCTGGGAATGGGGCAGTCCCCAGTTAGCTGGCTATAATCCCATGGCTTTGACCAAGGCCTCACCGCCCTGTCCTGCCCGGGCTCACCCCACCCACCTACCTGATCCAGGCCCTGCTGGGGTGGGGTGAGATGCGGCGGGAATCAATGATTGGTTTAGCATCAGTTTGTCTTGCTTCCCCAGGGCCACTGTTTTTGAAAAAGAGCCAGGTCTAGGGCACAGTGAGACCCAGAACCTCACCCCAGCAGGGCATGCTCTGGCCCGCCCCAACCCCCACTTCTGCCCTGATTCTCCCACGCGCTGCACACCAACCGTCACAGACACACCTCGTGACGATTCTCTTTTAGACAATGGTCACTCCTGTGGTCCCCAAGGGACTGCAGACGTAGAAGGGAGAAATCTCCAGCTGCCCCCAAGTCCCACCATGTGCTTCTGCAGGTCTAGTCACTTCAGCATCCTGTCGCTCTGGCGCCAGAGCCCCCTCTGCTGCCTTCCCCACTCCAGTGAGGTCCGCTCGTCCTCACCTGGGGGTGGGCCAGGACCTATCTCCGCCCCTTAGAATCCTTTCCTCAAGAAGGTGGACCTCTGTACCTGGGACCTGCCTTCCAGGCTGATGTAGGGAAAGAAAGAGCCAAGACCTATTTAGGATCCAAGATGAGATCTCTGGGGGGTGCAGAGCCATGGACAGCTCCACCATCCTGGAGCCCAGCCAGGTACTCCTGCCCTGTCCGTGCCCTGGTCCATGACCAGGGCTGGTGTTATGGGTGTACCACCTGTGCACATGCACAGGGCCCCGAGCTTAAAAGGTTTTAATGCTCTGCTGTTGCTGACTTGACATTCTTAGTAATTTTTGAACTAGGAATCTGAATTTTCATTCTGCACTGTGCCCCGCAAATTATGCAGCCCGCCCTCCTGTGAGCCATGATTGTCTTTGGTGTGAGTTTCTCAAATGGTAATCCAAAGGAGTATCCATGCACGCACACACACACAGGCACACACCACAGTGGGCCGTGTGATGCCAAGCCTCACACTCTTAACCCAGACACAGTCCCTATCCCTACGTCCCAGAAGCCCCACCTTCGTGCCCTGTGCCTGGCTCAGCCCCTCTTCCCAGGAGCAACACTTACACAATGTCTTGGTCACCTGTGTTCGACTCCTGTCCTGTAGTGGCTGGAGCCTGCGACTGTCCCTGGACCTGGCCTTGCCCCGGACCCTCCGCCTGAACAGCAGCAGCCTCTCACGCCGCAGCTGTAGCCCGATGAGCAGGTACAGCACGCTGATGATGGCCATGGGCAGGCAGAAGAAGAACAGAGCGGTGATCTGGATGACCAGGTTGTAGAGGGCCTTTGGGCGGACCAGTGTGCACACAGCCGAGCCGGGCACCGTACCCCGGCAGGGCACGACCAGCTGCTGGATGCCGTGCAGGCTGGTGTTGGGCAGAGAGCAGAGCACGGCAAGGCCCCAGATGGCCCCGAGCACACGGCGCACATGGGCCCGAGTCATCGTGGACCGTACCTGCAGCGGGTGCACCACGGCCACGTAGCGCTCCACACTCAGGGCGGTGACATTGAGCACAGAGGCCAGGCAGACGGTCTCAAAGAGCAGCGTTCGGAAGTAGCAGCCACCAGCACCCAGCAGGAAGGGGTAGTTATGCCACATCTCATAGAGCTCCAGGGGCAGACCCACCAGCAGCACCAGCAGGTCTGACACGGCGAGGCTGAAGAGGTAGTAGTTGGTGGGCGTGCGCATGGTCTTGTGGCGCAGGATGACCGTGCAGGTCAGCCCGTTGCCCAGGGTGCCCACCACAAAAATCACCAGGTACGTGACACAGATGGGCACGAACAGCTCCGTCTGCTGGGGCCCCAGGTACTTGAGTCTGAGCTCCTTGTCCGTCAGGTTCAAGTCCTTGGGATCGAAGGCCTTACTGCCATTGCAGGACACCGGACTGCTTGTATTCCCGGGGGACATGTCTCCAGGGAAGATGGAACAATTGGGGCAGAAAGAAACCTGTGGAACAGAAGACAGAGACACCCAGAAAAGTCATGCAGAGAACCCTGGCTCTGCCATAACCCAGCATACCAAAGGCGCCATTATTTTACGTACTACTGGGAAAGACAAAATTCTGCCATCCATTGTAAGAGGCATTACAACTTCAGAGATGTAAAAATGTACATCTTAAAAATGATAAAACGTGGCCCTGGCCGGGTAGGTCAGTTGGTGGGAGTGCCTTCCTGGTGCGCCAAGGTTGCCGGTTCAATCCCCGGGTCATATGCAAGAGTCAGTGAATGAGAGAATAGGTGGAACGACAAATTGATGTTTCTCTCTCGCTCTCTCCCCCTTTCTCTCTCTCTAAAAAAGTCAATAGATAAAAAAATTTTAATGATAAGAAGGGGGCTTCAAATTTAAATTTCACGATCTATGAAACCCCTTGACTAAACGATGAATCCTTCTGAGCACGGGCTTTGCCATCAGTAGCCCCCCTTGGAGCTCTCCCTTTTCAAGCCACAGACTTTGGGACAGGTGCTCCCCGTTTGGGCATCAGGGAAATGGACACAGTGTGCAGTATTGTGTAGTATTTAAAGACGAGGACTCTGGAAGCAACTGTGTGGGCTCGAATCCAGCCCACCCACTCCCGGGCTGTGTGACCGTTGCCTGGTAACCGCTCTGCAGCTGTTTCCATATTGTGAGGACTGAGGGCACTTAATCCATGAAAGGTGTTAGCATGGGGCTTGCGTGACACAGAAGGGCCAGGTTATCAGCATCTCCGAGTCACTGAGGGGATCAAGGGCTAAATACCATAACGCTGATCCAAGAGTTGGCTCTTCTTTCTGTTTTCCGTGACCCGAATGGTTAGATGTGGAAATACCTGATGTATTTCATGCTGCCAGTTCTGGGGTTCCCTCTCCTCTCTCGGGCTGCCCATCTCTACTAGTCCACTGTATACAGTGATTAAGAGCTGAGGCCACATACTAAACAACCTAGCCTGGGGTCAAATGCAGCTCTGCCAGCTCTAGCTGTGACCTCCCCTTCTCGTGCCTTAGTCTCCTCATTTGTGAAATGGTGTCAAACAAATGGTGTCAAACAGAGCCTACCTTATAGTCTCTGGGAAGGTTAAATGAGACACTTCACATAAAGTTCTCAGGAACACTTGGGTGCGTTTGGGGTGCTGTTTGGGGTGCTCAGTTTCAATGCAGAGTTACGTGATCCTCACTCCCCATCCTCACTCCCCACATGGAGCAGGAAGGGTGGTCCAGCGGGAGGGCGGTGGCAGCAAGCATTCTTTTTTTAAGGTTTTATTTATTTTTAGCAAGAAACATCAAATCATTCAGTTGCCTGCCACGTCCTGCAACACAGGCATGTGCCCTGACTGGGAATCAAACTGGCGACCTTTCAGTTCGCAGGCCAGTGCTCAATCCACTGAGCCACACCAGCCAGGGCCCCCCAAGCATTCTTAATGCTGCAAATCTTCCTCCTCTCCAATGCCTCTACCTAGAAGCACCCCCCAGCCTCCTTGCCCCTCCCACACCTAATCCCCCATTGTGGGATCAAGCTGCATTTTCATCCACTCAAATGTTGCCTCTGCCTGCACCCCATCTGCTCCCCCTACCCTGCTGGTGCGGGAGCCAAAGGCAGCAGCCGTGGGGATGAGCTGGGACCGTGCATCTCAGACCAAGGGTCAAGAGAGGCTCCCTACACCACGGGGAAGGGTCTGCGTGGCCTGCAATAAGACGAATAACCTGGAAGGCTGCGAGTCTCGGGAGCTGGGGACGCCCCAACAGGAGCCTCCTCTCCCAGGAGCCTCCCAGGAGCCCAGGGAAGATGCAGCCCGCGCGTTCCTCCCGCCCCCTCTCGCCCAAGTCCCCGGCCCGCGGTGTGCCCTTGTCCACGCCGGCATCTCCCTCACTTACCATGCCGTCTGCAGCCCGAGAGATCCAGGGGCCCGGAGCACCCCCGAGGGACAGAGGCAGCGCCAGGAGCGGTCAGACTAGACTGGCCGGTGTCTGGTCCACCCGCAGCCCGCCCCTTCGCCCCGCCCGACGGTGGCCCAGGCGCCCCGTCCGGGACCGCCGCTAGGGGGCAGGGCTGCCCCCCCTACCCCCGCCGCTGGACCGACACGCTCCGGTGGGGCGACCCGCACACCCACCCGAACCGCAGCGGTTGGGTTCTCACGAGCACCTTCCTCTCCCGGAACCCTTACAACAGCCCGTTTCACAGGTGAGAAACCGGCCTCAGGGAGGAGTCCGAGGGAGCTGGGTCTCAGACGGTGTGCCCGTCCTGCAACGTGCTTCCTTTTAGCAAAAACCCGTGCTGTGACGTCCCTCCAGCCCACTTCCTCCTGCCCCACGTTTCAGACGTGGCTCCCAGCACATCCCACCAGCCCCTCGACGTTCATAAGCCCCCAAGGGTCTCATCCTGCCTCTTCTCCCTCCCTCGGGGTCCTCCACCCCCTGAGTCCTGGCCCTCAGCCCTGCCGCAGCCGCCTTCTCCCTCCAGCCCTGCTCCCACTGCCCAGTTGGCCTGAGCCTTCCACATGTGCCTTCTCCGCTGAAACCTTCTGTAGGGCTTTCCTTCCAAAAAAGAACACAGATATAACCCGATGTTGGACCTCCCTGGCCCCACGTGCCTTCCTGGTCCCCTTTACTAAATCTATCACCCCCAGTACCCTCCCTCTCTTCCACTCAGGTGTCCCCCCTTGTCCCTCAGCTGATCACAGGATGTCTACAAGGAGGGAGGGAGGAGTCTGTGGCAGGGAAGAGCCACATGCTGGGATGCTGGGACCCCCACCACCTCCTGCTCCCCTCAGCTGTACACATGTAAACCCAGCAGGGAGCACCTTCCCTGCTCCGCCCCATCCTCCTACCAGCTCCTTAGCTGGAAGTTATTTCATCAGGAACTTGCAAGGGGGGCTAGAAACGTGGACCTCCTCGGCAAAAGTGCTGGCTCTTGGGTCTGATTCACGTAGTCCCTCTGTGTGGTCCAGAAGTCCTTGGTTCTGACAAACACCTTTCCAAGAGCCCCACACCCCAGAATCACACTTTGACAAGCACTGAGAGGGGCCCAGGACAAAGCCCCAGGACCCAGAAAAGCTGCTGGTAAGCTGTGTGCATGGGAAGAGACTCAGCCCCTCTGTGCCTCAGTTCCCCTTCCTGTAGAGTGTGCTTACTAACCATTGTTACCTCTATTGCAAGCGCGCAGTGAGAGAGAGTGTGAGGGTTCAGCACAGGGCTGGCATATGGTCAGCACTCAAGAAAGCTGGGTGGGATTATCTCCAGTCAGTGACAACTGGAAGCACTTTCCATGCCCCTCCCCGGTCCCCATGAGTCTGGCCCTGGGAACTGGGAGTTAGACCCTCTCTCAAAGCCTCCGTCAGGCCTGCCTTCCTAGGAACTGCACATATAAACATAGCTCGAGGCACAGGGAGGTTGAAGACAGTTCAGGGGCAGATGGTCTCCAAGTCCTTGGGTTAAAGGACTCTGGAGTTTCCCAGAGAGTTAATTACTGAACCCCAGAGGAGTGAGCCCAGTGAACCCTCCTAGATCACGGCTGCTCTCCTATCAGAAGAGCAACGACAAGCAGGCTCATCGCTGGGAAACCAACAGCAGACAACACTTAACATGTGACTAGCGTTTTTGACCTCTGCCTCCATCAGTGGGACACACACACTCACACACATGACTCTACACACACTCTGAGAGGCCTGAAACCCACTGTGGACCCTTTGGAGATGCTCAGAGCCCGGGAAATAACGGAGAAGGCCCCCTTCGCTGCCTCACAGAGGCAGAGTAGCTCCCACTGGTCAGGAATTCCCACAGCTGGCTGCATCACTCACGTCATTAGCAGCCATCAAAGACGTGTCAAGCTATAGCCCCCAAAAGGAGAGGCCCAGTGGCCATGCATGGCTGTAGCACTGTCTGGAGAGCATTGGGTGCCCTGGCCTCTGAGCCTGAGCTCAATGTCTCTGGTTATATTTTGTTCGCTTTTTTCTTTTGTTGATTATGTTCCTGTTAATGGTGAGATCATATGGTATCTGTCCCTCACTGCCTGGCTTACTTCACTTAGCATAATGCTCTCCAGTTCCATCCATGCTGTCGCAAAGGGTAGGAGCTCCTTCTTTATCTCTGCTGCATAGTATTCCATTGTGTAAATGTACCACAGTTTATTGATCCATTCATTTGCTGATGGGCACTTAAGTTGCTTCCAGCACTTGGCTATTGTAAATTGTGCTGCTATGAACATTGGGGTACATAGGTTCTTTTGGATGGGTGTTTCAGGGTTCTTAGGGTATAATCCCAGCAGCGGAATTGCTGGGTCAAAGGGCAGTTCCATTTTTAGCTTTCTGAGGAAATTCCATACTGTTTTCCACAGTGGCTGCACCAGTCTGCATTCCCACCAACAGTGCACTAGGGTTCCCTTTTCTCCGCATCCTCTCCAACACTCGTTTGTTGATTTATTTATGATGGCCATTCTCACTGGTGTGAAGTGGTATCTCATTGTGGTTTTAATTTGCATCTCTCTGATGGCTAGTGATGCTGAGCATCTTTTCATATGTCTCTGGACCCTCTGTATGTCCTCTTTGGAGAACTGTCTTTTCAAGTCTTTTGCCCATTTTTTAACTGGGTTTTTTGTCTTCCTGGAGTGGAGTTGTGTGAGTTCTTTATATATTTTGGAGATCAAACCCTTGTCTGAGGTGTCATTGGCAAATATGTTTTCCCATATGGTTGGTTCTCTTTTCATTTTAATGCTGTTTTCTTTAGCCATGCAGAAGCTTTTTAATTTGATGAGGTCCCATTTGTTTATTCTTTCCTTTATGTCCCTTGCTTTAGGGGACATGCCAGTGAAAATATAGCTGTGTGGAATGTCTGAGATTTTCCTGCCGATGTTTTCCTCTGGGACTTTTATAGTGTCACGACTTATATTTAAGTCTGTTATCCACCTTGAATTTATTTTTGTGTGCGGTGTAAATCAGTGATTGAGTTTCATCTTTTTTTGCATGTAGCCATCCAGATCTCCCAACACCATTTGTTGAAGAGGCTATTTTTACTCCATTTTATGCTTCTTCCCCCTTTGTCAAATATTAATTGACTGTAGAGACTTGGGTTTATTTCTGGGCTCTCTGTTCTGTTCCATTGGTCCATGTGCCTATTTTTATGCCAGTACCAGGCTGTTTTGATTACAGTGGCCTTGTAATACAGTTTGATGTCATGTATTGTGATCCCTCCTGCTTTGTTCCTCTTTCTCAAAATTGCTGCAGCTATTTGGGGTCATTTATGGTTCCATATAAATTTCTGAAATGTTTGTTCTATATCTGTGAAATATGTCATTGGTACTCTAATAGGGATTGCATTGAATCTATAAATCGCTTTGGGTAGTATGGCCATTTTGATGATGTTAATTCTTCCAATCCATGAGCATGGTACATGCTTCCATTTGTTTGTGTCTTCCTTAATTTCTTTCTTCAGTGTTGTGTAGTTTTCTGAGTACAGGTCTTTTACCTCCTTGGTTAGGTTTATTCCTAGGTACTTTATTTTTCTTGTTGCTATATCAAATGGGATTTTTTTCCTGATTTCTGTTTCTGATATTTCATTTCTGGTGTACAAAAATGCCTTTCATTTCTGAGTATTGACTTTGTATCCTGCTGTTTTGCCAAATTCATTTACTCGAGTAGTTTTTTGATGGAGTCTATAGGATTTTCTATGTACACTATCATGTCATCTGCAAACAATGACAGTTTTACTTCCTCCTTTCCAGTTTGGATGCCTTTTATTTCTTCTTCTTGTCTGATTGTTGTGGCTAGGACTTCCAGTACTGTGTTGAATAGGAGTGGTGAAAGCGGGCATCCTTATCTTGTTCCTGATCTTAGTGGGAAAGCTCTAAGTTTTTACCCATTGAATATGATGTTGGCTGTAGGTCTCTCATATATATGAGCCTGAGCTCAAGATCACCATGGCAGCTTGGGAGATACCAATGACACCCTGCTGCCTTCCTACTCTGCCCTGAGGTGGCTTCCCTAGGGCCATGCCCATGGTGGGACACTCCCAGTGCTGAGGCATTTCAGGTTTTCTGGGAGTATACCTCAACCTCCTGAGCTTGGCCAGTGGGCATTTTCCCAGCTAAGGGCCAACTCCACATGACAGCAAATCTCCCAAGGGAGGGCCACTGGGACCTCCGGGAGCTGGGTGGGGTACCTTGCAGGTTCTAGAGCATTTGGGACATAGGCCCTCTTCACCCTGCTGACTCCTGAACTTTTCCCCAGGAAGTGATTTGGTACCAAATTTGCTCAGGAACTTTGGCTAAAACTTCAAGAGCTCCCTAGTTGGGGCTTGGTGCCCTCCAAGGGATCACAGCAGGTGCTTGCAGCTGAAATGACTTTCCAGAGACAGAAGTTTTGTTATTTTTGTTCTTGGGAGACACATTGCTTAGATGTTTTGTGCCTCAGTTTCCTCCTCTGTGGAATGGAGATGACAACAAACCTGCTTCGTGACATTTATTCTAAGGATTGAATGAAATCAAGGATGGATCGCCCAGAATGCGCTTAGCCAGCACTTGATGACTATTTTCCAAATAAACAAGAAGTGGTGCATGTCTCAGAAACTTGGTAATTTCTGAACGACAGGAAGTGATTATTAGTATTTTTCTTCAAGTCAATGACAGAAAATAACCTAGAGGTTTCTCTCTTTCCCCTGGGAAGCGGGAGGTACAGAGTGAGAAACTGAAGGACGAAGAGGCCTGGTGGCCAGGCCTGTCTGTACATAGGTGCCGGCAGTCCTTGCCCCACCTTGGGTGGTCTCACTGGGATCTTGCCTTCCGGCCACTCATGTTCCCAGAAAGCTCTCGAGTCTGTTTGGATGGAGACACTATAAACAAGGTTGGGATGAGTGGGTGGAACTTTTATTAGGGCAGGACCACTCTGCCAGGCTGAACCCAACCTCGAGGGGCCCTGAAGCTCCCAGAACGACCCCAGCCCCCACCCTGCTAAAGGCCAGCTCTTTCCCTGAGCAGAGTCCCTTCTGAGCAGGAAGGGGGCAAAGGCTTCCTCTGTGCTGAGGGACAGCAGCCCCAGCAAGAGCAAGAAGTTGGGTAAGGACAGGCAGTGGGACTCGAGCAAGTCCCTTCCTTTCGCCAACCTCAGCTTCCTCATCTGTAGAATGGGGACGTGTAACTTCCTCACGGCGTTGATGAGAGTGGAACCAGCTGGGGCTGCTCCGGTGGCCAGCTGGTGGTCGGTGTGCACCCTGCGGCCCTGCCCAGGGGCGGAGCATCTCTTTGGGCACCGGATTCTGAAGTTGACAGTGGTTATCTCTCAGGGCGGAGTAGGGTGGGAAGAGGGGAGGTATATTCTTTTTGTTTTCAGCTAAAAAATTTTTTTTCCAACAGTCAATATTTGTTTCTTCTATAATATTTATATGTGCAGGTACATATTTTCTCCATTTAAAAAGGCAGTTCCTTGTTTAATTCTGGTGACCTCTCTCTGGGCAACCCTTTCTTCAAGCTGTCAGTAGGGGCAGAAGCCTTACCAGGATGGCTCGAAGAACTTGGACACAGAGGTTGTCACTGTCACCTCCAGCCAGTCACCCACCCTGTTCACCCGAGGTCCCCTCCATTTGGCTGCCATTTTGTCATCCTGGTTGTTCCACTCTCCACTGTGTCACCCCTACCATGCACCTAGGACCCCCAGGCCCAGAGAGAGGAGGGAGGGGCCGCACACAGCCCACTTGTGTCCCCGACCTTGGCTGCCAGGCACCCGGCCTTCTGCCCCACAGCCTCCACTCCTGGCCCAGGCCCAGCACAGGTACTCCCTGGCTGAGACCTCTGGCCAGGAGCCTGGGCCCTGATCGTGTTCCCTGCATGGCCCCTATGTGGGGGCAGTACCCTACCCCCAACAGAGTGGGCGTATGGGCACTGACCACACCTCAGTATTGCTTCAGTTCACTACCCCGGTGCCCAGGAGGGCACTGTCCTCCCATTTCTCAGAGAAGGAAGTGTATGTCGCACCCACTCCCCCTGCAAAGCCCTGCTCTTGACCCACCGACCACACTGGACCACACACCTACTAAGTGACGGCAGACAGTGCAGCCCTGGCTGAGTCCCCCTCGGCCCGACCTGCCCCCTTGGGCCGATGTGAGCTGCGGGACCTCATCTCCCTCACCCTTCAAGTGGGGGTGACCATCCTTTGCCTGTTGCTGTGAGGATACCGTGAGATAATTCTTATAGGCTCCAAGGAACAGGTAGAGTTTTTAATGACAAAACACATTCCAGAAAAATTCTGTAAGACTAGATGAAGAACTTTTTTGAGAATCATTTGAGAGTAAGCTGCTGACCTGAAGCCCAGGCTCTCTGGGTACTTTAGTCTTTCCTGCAGACAGGGACCCTCTCTCTCGCCTGTCACCACAAGGCCGCCATCAACATGGGGAGCTGTGTGGTGAGGCCCCACTGCCCACTAACCCTCAGAACCTCTCTGGTTCCGCCAGCTGTCTCAGTCTTGAGCAGTTCCTCCATCTCCCCTTGACTTTCACGACTTTGACATTTAAGATTGCAGGCCATTTAAAAACAATTATTTATTTATTCATTTTTAGAGAGAGGGGATGAGAGGGATAAAGAGAAGGAGAAAACATCAATTGGTTGCCTCTCGTACATGGCCCAACCAGGGACCAAACCTACAACCCAGGCATCCAACTGGCGACCTTTCGCTTGCGGGAATGCCACAACGGGCAGGGCGGGCCAATTATTTTGCAGAATTTCTCTCCGTCATGGTTTGTCTAGTGTTTCCTCATCACAGATTCAGGGCAGGAGTACCACAGAAAGGGGGTGTGTTCTTTTCTCTGCATCCTGGGAGGCAGCACACAGCTTTGATTTGTCCCGTGACTGAAGGTGGTACCTTTATTCCCTCGATTGAGAAGGAACCTCCAGGCTTCTCCCCTGGAGACTTACTACTTTTCCTTTTGGGATTAATATGTATTTTGTGGGGAGGTACTTTGACGTGATCTAAATGTCCCATTTCTCATTAAACTCTTACCCGTTAATCTCAGCATCCACTTTCGACTCTTGGAGAATTAATTACTACTATGATGGCTGCCAAATGGTATTCTAATTCTGCCGTTCCTTCATTTACTCATTGGCATTGTGCTGTAAGGAAAAATTCCTCTTTTCACTATTTATTTATATCCTTGTGGACTTGAGATTTCTTATTTTCTTAAATAGATAATAATTCATTATCATTATTGATGTTGATGTTTAAATTATCCCCGGTTTGGCCAGTGGGAGCCCCTTCAAACCAGTTCCTGCATCTTTTCCATACTTCCTCATCATGAGCATTTCTGTGTCTTCTGAGACACTCATACTGAGATGTTCCAGGCCTCCATGTATTTCCATGGGACCAGCCTGGAATCAGCTATTTTCCAAGGAGCCCCAGTTCCTTTTTAGTGGAAAGTGGTGTCTAGAGACCAAGATCTGGGTGCCAAGTATGCTCATTAACACTCAGGCCCTGCTGCCTGTGCCCAGGCCCGCTCAGTGAGCAGAATCAGGGAATCCATGTGCGTATGCGTATGTACAAACATAAATATTGTGCATATAAACATACACACCTATTTATTGATATGTATGTTGATATATACATACACATTGATGTCTGCTTTGTACCTGTCTGTAAAAATTGAAAAACATGACTGACATCAGTTCCTCTAATTCCAATCCAATGCCACAGCATTCATTCCTTTCCATCCCCGCTGAGAGTGAAAGAAGCACCTTGTACTTTCAGCATATTTACCTATTGGGTCAACCCCCTGAGTACGTTACCAATCAGCGCCTCCACCCCTCCTTGCAGACCCCTCCTCACCTGCTCTGAAGCCTTGCTCTGAGCTGTCCTGGCCCCAGCATGGACACCCTTCTCACGGCACCCAACCTGCCAGTGGAGGGAATGGCTCCCTCGCCATGAATGGGAATTACATCCCTGGAGTACAAGTTTACAAATAGCTCCCAAAATAGAGAATTTTGCCCCTTTGACTGTGCAGATTTGCTTCTAGAAATGTATGGAAAACAGTAGCTCAAATACAGAGATGAGTCTAAGAAGATACTAGTTACAACCTTCTTTGTAATAACAGAAAATTGGAGGCAACCTAAATTTTTTTTGTCTTAATGTCTTGCATGCCTCCCAGAACCATCTGTCCGAAGGACCAAATTACTGATTGCTGATTGGCTTCCTCCAGGGCTGTAGCTCCCCAGCACTTCGTGGATGTGTCCGTGTGAGGCTCAGGAGGGCTGCTGTGCTTCAGAGAATGTCCTTCTGTGAAGTGGAGGATGCAAAGCATGAGCCTGAGTTGGGACCCTTCCCCCCTCACCCTCCTCAAATCAGAGTCAGGCTGAGGGGAGAAGGCACGGGCTTCAAAGGAACCTGCTATCTCCATCACTGGGGGATGAGCGAAACAAATAATGGTACATGTGCCATAAGGGGCATTGGGCATGCATGTGAGAGGCGGAGGCTGACCCACACGTGCCGTCCTGGAGAGGCATCGGGCAAGATAAGTTGCCAAGAGAAACCTGTGAGGAACATAGCAACGGGGAGGGCTGGCCCCCCAGGCATGCCGATTACTGGGTGGGTTTACGTACAGGAGATGATTGTAGAACATGTGTGAAACAGGCAACAGTGGTTGTTTCTAGAGACTTTCACTTTCTAAAAAATAAATTTTTGTGCCCAGGCCGGGTGGCTCAATCAATTGGAACATCATCCCATAGACCAAAAGGTAGCGGGTCGATCCCCAGTCAGGGCACATAACTAGGTTGCAGATTTGACCCCCAGTTGGGGTGTGTACAGGAGGCAACCAAGCCATGTTTCTCTCTCACATCTCCCTCTCCCTTCCTCTCTCTCTAAAAGTCAATAAACATCCCCTCAGATAGGGATTAAGTAAATAAATATATATATAAATTTTTATGTTGTTTGTATTTCAGAAATCAATGTTTATTGCTTTTGTAATCACAAAACAAAACAAAAAGGTCAACCAAGTGAGTAGAGAGGAAGGCCTGGGGGAATCTGCGGAAACTGCTGGCGACCAACTAAGGGCGCTGCAGATGGGAATTAGAACCAAGTCCCAACACTGGACTAGAAAGAGGCCCAGGGCGCAGCACTCGCAGCAGGAGAGGGCGGGTCTTGGTATCTGGACAAAGGCTGGGTGGTGGAGGGCCTCTCAGTCAGGAAGGGGGGCACAGGAGGCCTGATGGGGGCAGCCGCGGTCACGGCAGCAGGCAGGGCCGGGCCCCTGGCTGCATTTCCTGTGGACACCTGCAAACGTGGCTCACACAGTTTCCTGAGTCTCTCTCTGCCTGAGAGTAGTCTTGAACATGACAGAGTCTTCAGTGTGTTCTGGTTCAGGGCAAAAGTACCAAGGACTAACACCCTAGGAGCGACCCTTCTACTGAGGGATGGAAGTGGGTGCGTAAGTGTCCCGGGCCGCAGGCAGCTTCCCAGACGGCCCTTGGAAGCGAGCCACCTTAGAAGTGGCTGCTCCAGCCACAGTCAGGCCTTCAGAGGATGACAGCCTCGCGAGAGACCCTGGGCCAGGACCACCCAGCTCAGCTGTCCTGGAATCTTGACTCTGAAATCAATAAAATAAAAAACTGTGTGATGTAATAAATATTTAGTGTTTTAAGCTGCTAGGCTTTGGAGTAATTTGCTACGCAGCAATACCAAACGAATAGTCTCATGTATTCCTGGTAGGAATGTAAAGTGGTGCAGACACTTTGGAAAACGGTTTGGTGGTTCCTCGGTGATTAAATGTAGAGTGACCTTATGACCCGGCAATTATACACCTAAGGTGCATGCCTAAGAGAGATGAAAGCATGTTCGCATAAAAACTTGTGTGCAAGTGTTTACAGCAGCATTTTTATGGTAGTCAAAAGGCGGAAACAACCCAAGTGTCCACCAAGGATGCATGGAGAACCAGAATGCGGTCTCTTCATACGATGGAGCATTATTTGGCCACAGAAAGGAATGAAGTGCAGCCTGGCCGGTGTGGCTGGGTTGGGCGTCGTCCCGGAAGCTGAAAGGTCACCAGTTCTGTTCCTGGTCAGGGCGCGTTCGAAGGGCAACCGATCGATGTTTCGCTCTCACATCAATGTTTCTCTCATTCTCTTTCTACATCCCTCCCCCTCTCTCTTAAAGCACACACACACACACAATAAAAATAAAAGGAATGAGTACAGATACATGAAATTGCTTGAATGGACCTGAACTGTGAAAGATGTGAAAACGCCGGTCACATAGTACAGAATTCCATCCCTACGGACCGTCCAGAACCCGGGCAAAGAGCGTGGGCACTGTTCTCCGCCATTTTACACAAGGGACCTGAGCATCTGTGGATTTTGGTGTCCACAGGGGTCCTAGAACCAAGCCCCCAAGGATAATGAGGGACTAATGTAGTTTCCCCTCGGATTTTCCACTGTGGGGGATTGGCCCCCCCTAACCACCACGTCACTCAGGGGCCACCTGTGGATGAGTGGTTGCTTGGGCTGATGTGGGGGGCGGTGGATGGGAGTGAGAGTGAGAGGGCATGGGATTTTTTCAGAGGTGACGAACACCTGAAATTCACCAAGGTGATGTCTGCACATAGCTGTAAATACACTAAAAACCACTGAACGGTGCACTTGTAATGAGTAAGTTGTATGATACGTGAATTATATCATAATACAATTGTTTTCAAAAGCAGGGAACTCATACATCCCATCTTCCTTGCCCCTAGGTGGCAACTCCAAGGCACATTCTGTTCACATACAAGGGCCCAGTGGGAGAGAACCCATTTCCCAAGGCCGAAGCTTGCCCGTTAACAGAACCGTATTTTCTTTCCTCTCTGTCTCTTTTCTCCACCCCATGCTTTCTGGGATCACATCTCAAACAAACAGCTTCACCCAGTTCTTGTCTCATGGTTTGCTTTCAAGGGGACCCGAACTAAAACAATCGTGTCCTGTGCGGTGGGGGTCAAGCTCCCCTGGCACGGGGCTGATTCCAAGCCCCGGCAGTAGGGAGCCCAGCTGGGGGGACCGGACTGTACCCCCCAGCCACCTGTGTAGGGCGAATGAACCAAAGCCCAGAACAGCACGGAGCTGGCCTCAGTCACGCAGCAGGCCTGGTGTGCGCCTGGGGAGGTCTGCGCACGGGCTACCACGCACGTTCGGGCCTGGACATGGTGATGGGGACCGTTGAACAACCTGGGCCTGTTGCTGCCCTTTACCCTACTGTCAGGTTGTGTGGGATGTGCTCATTTCCCCTTTGGCTTATTTTGCCTGTCCCCGTGGTTAGGCTTCATCTGACCACACAAACCACCAAGACAGAGAAGCGGGAGGTTACAGAGGGCTATGAGGGTGGAGTTCAGCAGACTCTGTGGGAAAGGTCAGACCCTTTGGCTGTGAACTTGACGTATCTGATTAAGGGAAGGCAAAGATTACACAGACCAGATGTAAAGTTAGTGAACAAGGAACACCCCTAGAGGCCGCTCAGGGAAGGGGCCAGCATGGAGGGGCATCTCCTGCCCAGTGAGGCCCGGGTCCCTTAGGCCATGAACCTCACCGACCGAGCACAGGCTGAGAGTTGGAGGGGAGAGGTCTGGGCTTGACCCAGAGCCTCACACGGCCTCCAGGCTCAAATTGGGAAATGGGTGCCCGGAACTTTATTCTTTCCCAGTGTCAGGCCTGCTCAGCCTCAGCCAAATGCCTCCACCTTCCAGCAAAGGGCAGCTGGTGGATGTTAGTGCCTCCAATGCTCACACACAGGGTTGCCGGAGCAACAGCAAAAGAGCCTGGGTGAGCTCAAAGATTTCATGAGTTGGTCCTAGAATAAGAACTTTGATTTTTTCTATCTTTTACTGTGATAGCTTTATGCATCAACCTGTCTAGGCTACAGTGCCCCATTACTTATTCAAATACTAGTCTAAATGTTGCTGTGAAGGCCTTTTGTACAGGTGGTTAACATCTTCAAGGAGTTTGTTACCCTCGTCATGTGGGTGGGCCTTACCCAATCAGCTGACGGCTTTAAGAGCAAAACTGAGGTTTCTCCAGAGCAGGACTTCTCCGTCTCAAGACGCATCATCAACTTCCACCTGAGTGTCCAGCCTGCCGGCCTGCCCTGCTGGTTTCAGATTGGCAGCCCCCACAGGCACATAAACCAACTCCTGAACATGAAATACAGAACTAAATATAGATCTATTTCTTTTGTCCTCCCCCAAGGATGTGTATTCATTGATGTTAGAGAGCAAGGGAGGGAGAGAGAGAAGCATTAATCGGTTGCCTCCCATACATACCCCGACCAGGGATTGAACCCACAACCTAGGTATGTGCCCTGACCAGGGATGGATCCTACAACCTTTCCATGTACGGGATGGCGCACCCACCAACTCGGCCTCCCAGCCAGGGCTAGACATGGATCTCTTGGTTTGGTTTTTCTGTAGAGCCTCGATGGATGCCTCTACCCTCAGTGGACAGCAGGCCTCAGAGGTGCTGAGTGGCAGGATATCAAGGACATAGAGTCCAACCTTCAGGGGCATGAGTGTCCCTTTCAGGGGAGACAGTCCCCAAGGTCACAGAGAAACATGTTAGAGGTTTGCTGAAACTTGCCCTACTGCTCTGCACCCTGCCATTGGTTTAACTGAAGTGGCCAAAGAACAAGAAATAACCTTCACAAAACTATCCCAGGACCATGAGATAAACGAAAAGTGTAGAAAGGACTCATGAAGTGCAGTTCCCATAGCCAACTCCCATATACATCAGAGCGGTCACAGCTCTGCCCTGCTGAAAACCCTCCCAAGGCCCCTGGAGTAGTTCCACGTTTAACTGAGCCTGCAGCCCGGCCTTGCCCACCTTGGCTCGCCTTCCCCTTCCCTGAGCCCCCCAGACCACTCTCTGCCGACTCGGGGCCTGTGCACCTGCTGTTTGCTCTGCTGGGAGCCCTCTCCCTGGCACCTCCCCGTACTTCAGGGCTCTGAGAGAGTTTCCTGACAGCACATTCTGGCATGACCACCCCCCCGCCCCCAAATCTCCTACTAAATCCCCTGTGTGTGTCCTTTGTGAACTAATCACAGTCTAGAATGATCTTGTGTTTGTTTATTGCCGGCCTCCCTGCTCTGGTCTAGAAGTTCCAGGACAGTGTGTCCCTCTCATTGGCTGTGTCTCCTCAGGACTGGGTCACAGGAGGCACTATGACACATACCAAATAAAGGAATGATTTGTCAGGTCCTGAGCTCACCCACGTTTGGGCCAGGGCCCCTCCCCGCTTCTTACAGTGCCCTGAGCCAACCCGAACATGCTCCTTGGTGACAGACAGTAGCAGAGCATGACATGCAGGGGTCTAGCTGTGTGGACCCCTGACTGCAGGGTAGAGGACGGACTTGGGCCTCAAGAGAAGAACTTGACACTGAACCAGAGGGAATTGACCTGAGCCCTGAAGAACAGAGGAGGAGGGTTCCTGGAGCAGGAGAAAGGCCTATTGGGTGTGGGGAGCATCTCCACGAACTGGTGAGAAGCCAGAGCACCTCCCACTATGAGCCAGGAGGAGAGTGGTGTGAGCTGAGGGCAGGGTCCGAGAGCAGACTCCAAGATCTTTGGAAGGGTTTTCACTCAGGAAGGGGCAAAGTCTGCTTCTTCACGTGCTGAAAATTCAAAGATTGTTTCTGGCTGAGGGAGTGGAGAGCAGGTGCAGTACGGACACTTTTTTTTTTAAGATTTTATTTTACTTTTAGAGAGAGGGGAAGGGAGGGAGAAAGACAGGGGGGAAAACATCAATGTGTGAGAGAGATATCAATCAGTTGCCTTGCACCCCGCTAGGGACCTGGGCCACAACCTGGGCATGTGCCCTAATGGGGAACCAACCTGCTGACCTTTCTGTTTGTAGGCCAGGGCTCAATGCACCGAGCCACACCAGCCAGGGTGGAGACTCATTTTTTACTGTAGTATCAGCTACAGTGCTAGCATTTTTGAAAATGACGCATTGTCTTAAAACTTAAATAATCAGCCCTGACCGGTGTGGCTCAGTGGATTGAGGGCGGGCTGCGAACCAATGGGTCACCAGTTTAATTCCCAGTTAGGGCACATACCTGGGTTGCAGGCCGGGTACTTGGCAGAGGGCATGTGAGAGGCAACCACACACTGATATTTCTCTCCCTCTCTTTCTCCTTCTCTTCCCCTCTGTCTAAAAATGAATAAATAAAATCTTTTAAAAAACCCAAAAAACCTTAAACAATCATTATGATTGCTAGGCAGAGCCTAGACTGTAAGAGAAGGGAGAGGATTTGGGTTGGTAGCTGTGATAGAAACTGCAGGCTATACCCACCCAGTAGCCATTCTCCTTTCTCCCTCTTTTGTCACTCACAGACCCTAGTTTCCTTGTTTTTCCAAGTGACCATTTATACAGCATGTACCCAGTTAAATGACTATGTTTCCCAAATAGAGAAGGCTATTGAGAAGATGTTGAATGGGAGTTATGAGAAAATTCTTTAAAAGAGGGACAGAGAGGTGACAAGGGCCATTTTTACCCTCTTCTTAGCTTGTGTCTCCTACTTCCTTTCTGGAATACAGCTGTGATGTCTAGAGCTCCAGCAACCATCATGGACCCTGAAGTAATCTGTAGTCTGAAACTCACAACAAACAGATGGTAGAGCTGCAAGACAGAGGAAGCATGAGTCTCTAGTGATGGGGATGCTATGGAACTTCTAGGCCAGCCCTGGACACAATAGAAGTTTATTAGTCTCTCAAGTTACATGTTTGTCACGGGTCTCTACAGAGAGACAAGAGGGGTCTTCTCATGTATCACTCAGGGACTGATGCTCATAGAGTAACCACCTTCTTAAACATCACTCTGTCAAAGTTTTGGAGGGTAGCTGGCAATTAACTATTCAGCCTGGAAGTCACTTAAATCACTCTGCTCATTGGCCAGAACTAGTCACATGGCCCAATCAAATCAGTTATAAGAAGACCAGGAAATATGATACTGTCAAGTGCCCGGAAGGCAGCGAGCAGGAAACGGACGGCCATCACTGAGAAGTCAAAGGGAGGTTAAGATTAGAGGACACGTGTGCGCGGGGACAGCTGGGCAGGGAGGACCATGGAAGGACGGGAGGATAAGTCTGGCTCTGCAGGAATGTTTCTGAGAGACACCCATGAAAGCAAAATGAAATGAATGAGGATAACACAGAAGGACAGACACTGTGACAAGCGGGGTGACATGACCTGAACAAACGGCTGAAGTCTAGCTTGGAAGAAGTCTAGACCATCGCCCTCAGGCTCTGCCACCCTGGTTTTGCCCCCCTCTGTGACCCCCAGTCCCTCCATGGCTTCACTAGGCCTTGGGTCCCCATCTGGGTGGGTCCTTGACTTCTTGGTGGGCAGGGCCTTGATGGTCTTTAGGGAACACATACCTGACTGGGACCTCCAGCAGACATCCAAGCCCCCATGCAGCAGATGCCCAGGAGCAGAAGAGGCCACCTGGCTTCAGGCTGGGAGGAGCAGGGAGGTCACTGACCTGCTCTGTTTCCAGGACATTCCGCTGTGGGCGCAAGCGGAAACTCCGGTGAGGGATTGTCCTAGGGGTTTTCCACCCGACTCCAAGTGCTCCTACCTCCCGAAGACTTGCGACCCCTTCCCTAAACCTTCGGACCCTAGATCTTCCCCTTTTAGCATAGAAGCCCTTCTGACTTGAGGCCTTCCCCACTCTGACTCACAGTCCTCCTCCTCCTTCTGAGCCCGGATTCTCCAAGGCGCGCACCTCTCCAGTGGTGGACGGGGACGCCCCATTCCCCAGTGATGGAAGGGGCTCCCTTGAACACTGTCCTTCAGGTGGTGGGTGAGGTCGCCTAAAGTTAGGAGGGGCAGGGGTAGTGTCTCCACCGGCTCTCACCTTCATCCGGCAGGTAGTCGCTGAAGCCGGCAGGAAAGGGGGCAGGGCACACGCGCTTTCCTGCCTCCCAGGAGGAGAGGAGAGGTGGGCTAGTGGAGCTCCGTTGTCAGGTTTTTGTTTTTTTCTGGTTTTAAGGACATATTTATTTTAATTTTTTTTTATTTTAATGTTTTAATCTTTATCATATTTATTCCATTACCATTTAATCCCCTTATCCTACCTCCCCCCAGCAGTTTTCAATCTTGAGGGTCCATCAGAGTCACCTAACTGCTGACCGCAGCCTCAGAGCTCCTGAGCCAGCAGGGCTGTGGTGAGGCCTAAGCACGTGCATCTCTATAGAGTTCCCAGATGAGGCGGAAGCTGCTGGGGAGCACCCCACTCTGAGAGCCGGTGGTACAGAAGTTCCGCGCCAGGTTTCGGGTGTCGGCCGACTTGGGTTTCAATGGCAGATCTGCCCCCTGCTGGCAAGTGTCCTCTTAGACCAAAGAAACCACTTCAGCCTAAATTTCTTCTCTGCTAGATTAATGTATATACCTACTGAGTGAGGTGTTTGTGAGGATTAAATTGAGACAGCTTGGGTAAATTCTTTAACACGGTTCCTAGCACATATTAGTAATGGGGAAAGGTGCTTTTTCAATTGTTTGAGGTGTGGGAATTTGGCTGGATGTTGCTGTTTGTAGAAGTTGGGTTTTGTCTTGTTTTGTTTTAAAAAATAAGTCTCAAAGAATTATTTGGCCCTGGCTGGTGGGGCTTAGTGGATTGAGTGCCCGCCTGAGAACCAAAACAGTCGCTGGTTGGATCCCCAGTCTGGGCACATGCCTGGGTTTCCGGCCAGGCCCCCAGTAGGGGGCGCATGAGAGGCAACCACACACTGATGTAACTCTCCCTCTGTCCTTTCCCCTTTCTCTAAAAATAAATAAATAAAATCTTTTTAAAAGGCTGGAAGATTATCCAGGAAACGTCCTGCTTTAAAAAAAATTAGTTTAAAAAATTACATAAGAATTAATATCATTAAAAAGAGAAATCAAAAGCACTTTTAATAGTGTAAACCTGGGAACACCTGGAGATGGCTGTGTTATAGTTCCCAGTTATTCACTCTCTCCTCCTGGAAGGGGATTGTGCAACCTCTCTGCTGTGCAGCCGGTGCTGCGTCCTCTGGAGGGACTATTTACCCAGTCTCCCTGACTTTGGCCTTGACCTTGTGACTGTCTTTGCCCATGGCATGTGTGTGAACATGACCCGTGAGCACAAGCTTTGGGAGATATTGCTTATTACCACCTGCTCACTCGCTCTTAACCTCTGTGGTAAGATTGACACCTCTCCAGTCGGTGGGGGCTGTTCCTTCAGCTTGTATTTGAGAAGGAGGAAGAATTACAACCACAGCCAAAAGGAGCTAAAACCACAACCAACCTGGGAAGAAATATAAGACGAGCAAGAAATGGGCCTTTAGGGTTGTGAGCTACTGAGATGCTGAGATGCGTTGTGACTACACCTACACCCAGGGAAAATGGACTGAAGAACACCCTACAGGAGACGACTGGCCAAATAAATGATGATGCACCTGTATGATGGAAATGCAGCTGTCAAATTTAGTTATGTCTTAAATTATATTAAATTTATACTTAAGTGTATGCAGCTCTTAAATTTATATTTAAAGACATAGGAAATTGCTCAAAATATTTTTAATAAGTGAACAAAAGTAAAGTTTAAAACTGAAAGTACAGTGGGATCCCAATTTTGCAAATAAAAATACATCTTGTAAATATTGGTTGAGGTAAGTCGGGCGGTAACTTTGACTAACAAATGGATCGGGCCAGGGGCAGACCCTTAAATGGTACAGTGGTTATCTCAAGGTGGTAGAATTAGGGAGGGTTGTTATTCTCTTTTACACACATCTGCACTTTCCATCTTGTCTATAATTACCATTTCATGCTTTTATAACTGAGCAAAAGAGTACTACTACACGAGTATGTTTAGAAGAATCAACAGCCCATGGCGGTGTGGAAGGCAGGGAGCCCTGGGAAGGCAGCAGGGCCCAGGCCCCAGTACATCGTGGTGGGGCACAGTCTCCTTAGGCACAGACCTAAACCTAGCAGCTGTTAAGGTCCTGTGAGAATGTGTGTGACTTAAAAAAAAAAAAAAAAAAGATTAACCAGCTTTCCCCTGGCCAGTGTGGCTCATTTGGTTGGAGGTTTGTCCTGTAGCTGGAAGATTGTAGGTTAGATTCACTGTCAGGGCACATTCCTAGATTGTGGGTTCAATCCCCAGTCTAGGGGTACAATCCCCCCTACAGAAGGCAGCCAATCGATGTTTTTCTCTCTCTCTCCCTTTTTCTCTCCCTTCCTCTCTCTCTAAAAGCAATGAAAAAAAATGTCATCAGGTGAGAATTTGAAAAAAAATTTTAAAGATTAACCACTTTCAAATATAAAAATATAAGTGTAATTTAGGAGTTGATAATAAAAGTTGAGAATTGTTTAAGTGGCTCTGACTGGTGTGGCTCAGTGGATTGAGCACCAGCCTAAGAACCGAAGGGTCGCCAGTTCAATTCCCAGTCAGGGCACATGCCTGGGTTGCAGGCCAGGTCCCCAGTGGGGGGCAATGAAGAGGGAACCACACATTGACGTTTCTCTCCTCTTTCTCCCTCCCTTCCCCTCTCTCTAAAAACAAATGAAATCTTTTTTTGAAAAAGGCAAATGCAGCGACTGCTTAATAAGTACGAGTTGCCATTGGGGTGGTAAAGAAGTTCTGGAACTAGATAGTGGTTCTGTCACACTGCATTGTGAATTACTTAATGCCATTGCATCGTACTTTGAAGTGGGTAAAATGATCACTTTTATGTTATGTATATTTGACCACAAAAGTAAACACCTCAACCGCAATGCAAGTCAACTCCTATATAATTACGTGGGGCTCACGTTTGATGTGGGGTTTGGGTGATCTTCAGTGTATAAATTATGATGTGGGTGGGACCCCAAAATAAAGTTGACCCAGAAACAGCAATGGTTGTTAATGATATATGTTCTCCTGTCACTGGGCACCTTGTGGTGCGATGGTAAATGAGCAGCTTTACGGTGGGGGTGGAGTGAGGCATGGAGGCTTCTCCTCAGCCTGCTGCTTGGGGTCTGGGTCTACGCCTCCCACCCTGGGAGGGATCAGCTGCCTACAAAGCCAGAAGCCTGAATCAAGTGTGGTATCCTCCTGCAATGCCACAGAATAGACACTGAGGGGCAGCAGAGAGCCAGGCCAGGTGGAGAGGGCACCCGCAGCTGCACCCACATCCACTGCTCTCCCCCACGCAGCCTCCCACCTCTGACCAACCCTTCCACCAAGGCAGTCGCTTCAGCTTGATTGTCAGAAGACAGTGCCTTTTCTCTAAAGGAAATCGTTTTACAAGTAAAACCTACGTATTGCACAGGTCCTTCCAGGGGACTCTTCAAGAACATTCCAGCTAGACCAGTTTTTACATTTAACACATTCTCTCATTTAAAACAATTTTTCATTTTCTTGTTTCCAATTTCTCTAGCCAGTCTGTGGCTGACTTCCGGGACAGACCTAATAAAACTCACATCCTATTTTTGTGGGGCACCAGTTTCAGACATTTCACCTGATACGCATCATGCCGGTATCTTTAAGAGGCTAGAAAACTTTCGTAGCAGCAAGACTGGAGGCAGACTGCTTCTCACAGAACTGAAGTTAACTTTGTACCACAAATGCACCCAGAGAAAACCATCCCGTAGAAAGCAGTGATAGTCACAGGTTTCTTCTGAAATGCCTTAGCTACTGATGAACAAAATGCCTCAAAATGTGAGTAGTTCAAAGCAAGCATTACTATTACTGTTATTACTATGATTATGATTATGATTATGATTATTTGGGCTGGGCTCAGCCGGATGGTTCTTCTGCTAGTCTGTGTGGCTGCAGCCTGGGGGCTGGGTGGTCCAGGTCCCCGATGGCCCCACTCACATGCTTGCCATTAGGCTAGAGGGGTGAAGGCAACTGGACACCTTAATCTCATTATCCAGCAGACCAAACCCATGAAGTAAGGACTGAATTGTGTCCCCCGAAATTCATGTTGAAACTTTAACCCCCAGTGTGACTGCATCTAGAGATAGGCCTTTAAGGAGGTAATTAGGTTAAATGAGGTAATAATCATAGGACCCCAATCCAATAAAATCCATACTCTTATAAGAAGACAAAGAGACACCAGAGTTCCATAGCTCTCTCCCCTTCCCTTTCTGCCATGTGTGAACACAGAAGAGGCCCTGTGAGGACCCAGTGAGAAGGCGAGTGTCTGCAAGTCAGGAAAAGAAGTCTCACCAGAAACCAATCCTGCCAACACCTTGATCTTGTACTTGCAGTCTCCAGAACTATAGACAATGTTCTACAGGGGCCCCCAGCCCTGGGACGTGGACCAATCCTGGTCCAGTCTATGGCCTGTTAAAAACCAGTCCTTGAGCGAAGGTCACCTGAGCTCTGCCTCCTGCGTGTGCCCCTGACCCGCCCTGTCCTCCATGAAACCTGTCCTGGTGCCAGAAAGACTGGGGACTGCTCTATCATTACAGCAGCCCAAGCTGATAGTACCGAAGGGTTTCTTGGTTAGATAAGCATGGAAAATGCATGTTCAGTATGGTCTTCTCCCCTTGGAAATTCATAAAGCTCTGTGGCCTATCAAAGGCTCAGAGAAGCTCTCATCAAAGAAACCTACAGCTCAACACAGTGTTCCCTGGTTTTATTCAAACATGAGGTCCTTTTCCAGCACCTACGATCAGCATGAGAAGCTGTATTCACTTCTAGGGCTGCTGTAACAGACAACCACAAACTCGACGGCCTTGTTCTCACACAGTTCTGGCGACCAGATTTAGAGATCAAGGTGTTGGCAGGATTGGTTCCTTCTGGAGCTCCGAGGGGGAGCCCTCCATGCCTCTCTCCTCACTTCTGGAGGTTGCCAACAGCCCTCCGTGTCCTTGGCTTATAGGTGCGTCACTGGCTCCCCGCTCCGCCTCCACCTCCACCTTCCCATGGCCTTCCCTTCTGGGTCTCATTCTCAATTCCTTCCCTTTCTGTTCTCAGGATCCCAGGCATTGGATTTAGGGCCCACCCTAAATGTAAGATGATCTAGTTATGTCACACTGCATTGTGAATGTACTTAATGCCACTGAATTGTACACTTTAAAATGGTTAAAATGGTAAATTTTATGTTATGTATATTTGACCACAAAAACAAACACCTGAACTGCAATGCAAGTCAACTCCTATATAATGACATGGGACTCCCATTTGATGTGGGGCTTGGCTGACCTTCAGAGGATCTAATATGATGTGAGTGGGGCCCCAAAACAAATTGCCCTAGAAGAGGCAAAAACCCTTGTTCCAAATAGTTTGCACTCAAGTTTACAGGTCAACCTGTCTTTTGGGGACCGTAATTGACCTCCCTGCAGAAGCCAAAGGACACTCAAGGTGGCTGGCTGAGCGCGGACACAGAGCAGGAGTGAGTGGGACCCCTCCAGGTGTCTGCAAGCTGAGAGTCCGTCCCCTCCAGGGGACACGCTGGGAAGATCACTCTCTCTTGGACACATTGCTTTTTGGGGAAAATCAGGTCTTACTGTTCTGTTCACTCGAAGCCTGAAGTGGATTCCTGACCCTGTTCTTCCTGCTTTGCCCTGGAAGATAAAGACTGTCTTTCTGGAAAACATCTGCAAAAATTGATGCTCAGCCATTGTAGCAATGTGGTAGGAAGGCTCTTACAAGGCTGTACTTCTAGAGGCTTCCTCCCAAGTCTTCCCAAAGCTCTGCTTTCTCCATGCCCCTCTTATGCCCAGAACACTCTGCCACCCCCTCAGCCTCCAGGAGGAAGTGGGACCCCCTCTCTGCAGGGACAGCCTTCAGGGCTGAGCCAGAGTGCCTCCTCTGGTGGCCCCTCTTGCTGCTCTGGTGTCTTCCACCTGGAAGGCATCCCTGCCCACCCAACCTACCACCTGTCCACGCTCTGTTTGCCTACAAGCCACTCCGCAGGTGAGTTTCCGGACCTGCAGGCCCCTGGAATGCAAATGACCAGAGAGGGCTCGGAACTTACCCGGTGGGGCTTAGGGAATGTGTGCATGTGCATTTTGGGGGGGGGCATGTCTTTCATCACTTACATCCCCAGGCCAGTTCTTCCTGACTTAAAAGGCTAAAAACCACTAGTTTACAGTTAAGGCTCAGTGAGGAGGAGCTCTCTCTCAGAGCAGTAACCCTGGGCAAACTGGCTCTGACGTAGAAGAACCCCTCCCCATTCCTTCTGAGTTGAGGGGCCCCTGCTGGGAGGAAAGAAGGGTCAGTGGTGAGTCCCAGTCCTGGGAGACACAGGCATTTCAGATGGGTCACCACTCACAGGATGCCCCAGGGATGGAACAAAGCTGAATCCATGCAGAGTCCTAGCACCACCCTACCCCCCATTCACCACCCTGTAGATGCCTAGCAAGTCACTGGGGCTGGGAGAGAGCCGGGGAACCTGAGCCCTATGACACCCATCCCCTTAAAGCTCCATGGTTTGGCTTCTGGCCAGCCCTGTCTGGAAGTCCTGCCAACATCCTAGACCTGCACACTTCTGGGAATGCGCCTTTGGCCCACTGGGTTGTGTTGTTGACAACGGACTGCTGACTCGTCTCCCAAATTGGATGGTACACTTTTTGCAAGCAGACACCTATCAAACTCTGGTGGGATTCTGTTGGAGGGCCTAATCCTCCTCAAGAGCACTGTATCAGCCTGCCGGGGCTGCCCTTCCAAGGCACACCGACCCGGGCTTAAACAGGAGACACTGCTTTCCCATTGTTCTGGCGGCTCGGGTCAGGAGACACTGACGTTGGCGTTTCGACCCTTCCGAGGGCTGTGAGGGAAGCGGCTGCTCCCGCCCTCGCTCCTCGGTTTTGAGAAGGCCACTGCAATTTACATCCGGCCGTTTCCAAACCGCCTCTTTTAAAAAAAAGGACAGCAGTCACACTGGACGAGGGCCCACACCAGTGATCTCATTCTGGCTCAGTGTCCTCTTTAAAGGCCCAGTCTCCAAATACAGTCACGTTCTGAGATGCTGGGGGTTAGGATTTTACGGGGACACACTTCAGACACCCAGGAGTAAATGAGAAGGGTGGACAGGGTCGGGGAGGGGACGGGGGCCGGCGGGACACGCAGCCTAGAGGCCGGTCTGCACTAGAGATCCCTCAGAGCCCGGTCAGGCCACTGCACAGCCACCAAGCAGGCCTCTGAGGGGCCTGGGGTGGCCCACCCCTCCTCCCTGGACTCTGAGGCAGGCCCACGCTGGGCACACCCCAGGCGGGGAGGGGGGCGCCTCCCGCCCCTCATCCCCCACCCATCCCTCTCAGAGAGCGGGCAGGCCAAACCGAAGAGTGGGGAGAGACCAGGGCGGACCCTAGAGATGGGCGTGGCCTAAGGGCTGGGGCAGCCCCAGGGGGTGGTTATATGGTGTGCGGAGGGCTGAAGCACCCCTTTGTTTTGGGGATGGACGTGGGAGGGGTCTCTCAGTTCAACTGCCTTCCCACCGCTGAGTGGGTGTTTGGGTGGCCCCAGGAATCCTATTTGCATACAAGGCCCAGGCTTCTGGAGGCTGGGAATAAGGAATTTATTTTATCTTGCAAATTTGTTCTGATACTTAAAATAGTATTTACTCATTGTTGAAAGGACAAATGAAGAAAAACTTGAAAGAAAAACTTGCACAGGACCCACAACTAGAAATCTCTGACTCTGGGTCCTCACTTGCTATCCAACAGCATCACGAGCTTTTCACGAGTAGGGTCTTGTCTTCCTGCGAGCAGGGGAGGAGACTGCACAAGAGTTAATGAGAAAAAGCAGTTCGCCAAGAGAACACACTTTTAAGTCACTTACAGTCTCACAACGTAAAGATCATTCATTTTTTTATCTTATATTTCTGTGACTGCTAATACATTTGAATATTTTCCTTTGTTTATTAGTTACTTAGACTTCTTTGGTGAATGGTCTGTTCTCTCTTTTGCACATTGTGTTACTGGGTATCTTACAGCGTCTGATCCGTCTGTTTGGGATCGCAATATATACAGAGAGAGATTAACTCTACGTCGCATTTGTAGCAAATATTTTTCCCCCAGTTTGAGGTCTGCTCTTAAAATTTTTTAGAGCGTTTTTTGATCTATGTCTATTTTCCCCTTCAGAATTTCTTGACTGACTTTTATGTTCAGAAAGTCCTTCTTCCCAAAATCAAATATTTCCTTTTAGTTTGCTTTTGATCTTTCTCTTTCTCTTTGCACTGGCTCTTTAAAATCTGAGCGTGAAAGTGAGAAGCTAACCCAGTGTTTCCCAGACGCTGCGCACTTAACCAATCGTCCCGCACCACTCTGTAACACAGCCCTCCACTGGCCTTGTGTCCCCAAAGGCAGCCGGTCGCCTGCCCCACGCCAGTGTCCAGGAGAAACACACACACACCCCTGCGTTTCCCTGGCTGCCAGCTCACACAAAAGCGCTGGCAAACAAGAAGTGATTTCTGATGTGGTGGAGAAGGTGAGGGGTGTACCCTGGAGACCTCAGCACAAACAACTTAAAAATTCCCTCTAGATGTTTCTGTTCTGTGGAGCCTTTCCTGCTGCACCCCCAGGGAGGCCTGGCTGCTCATCTCTAACTCAGCCTGCGTTTCCCAGGAACCTCAAAACCCTTGCCCCCATTTCTTGCAGACCTGGGCTGCGGGCACAGGGCCCAAACCCAGCTCTTTCCAAACAAAGGCCCTCAGGCTAATGGCAACCACCTCCTTAGGAAGCTGGGTAGCACCTTCCTTCGTTACTTGAGAATGCCTTTGGGGTCTCAGCCCCCACCCCCTGGGGCTGATTAACCTGTTTCTTCCAAACAAACCCAGTGGATGTTCTAGGTGGAATTCCCATACCATCTGCCAATGACGCCCAGATTGCTGTCTCGAGTGTCTCTAACAGGCAGGAAGCTAGAGTTTGGGAGGATGGAGGATCTGGAGACCCCCTTGGAGAGCTCGTATGAAAAGACGCTGCCTTGGGAACCCTAGAACAGCCAGCCAAAGACACAGGCCCCAGGGGCCTTCTCAGGTGCCCCCCAAGGTGGCCTCACTGGCCGGCAGGGCCCACAGTGCCACCCTTCTCAAGGTGGATGGGGCCATGGAGGATGTGCTCCGGAAGGCTCCAGGCCCACACCCCCAAGAGCTACCGTGGGAGGCTGGGGAGTGGCCAGATCCCAACGGCCACCTGGAGCAGCTAGAGTACTGACTATGGCCAACAGTGCCTGTCATAGCAGCTGCAGAAAGCAGGTGGCAGTATCAGGGACTCAGGAGAGAGGAGGGCTAGTGCCCCTCAGGTCCGGGGGGGACGCCGGTTCCCCAACACCAGTCTGCACAGTCAGGCAGTGGTCGTAGGTCAGGGGTCACGGGCTTGAGCAGAAAGCCTGGCCCTCGCCCTGGCTCTGCCCTCTTGGCTGAGCCACCAGGGCCTCATCCGTAATGGGGGTAATGACAGCACTTACCACAGGCGCTGTCGGGAGGACTGGGTGGCTCAGTGACTGAATGTGTGTGAAGAGTGAAGACTTCATAACTGGGCATCTCCATCAGATGCTCTGTCAGCAGGGCCGAGTCCTCCTGGTAGCTCCAGGTGGGGGAATCCTTCCCTTACTTCTTCCAGCCTCTGGTGGCTCCAGGTGGGGAAATCCTTCCCTTACTTCTTCCAGCCTCTGATGGCTCCAGGTGGCCCCTGCCGTGCGTCTCCACGAGGCCGTCTCCCATGTCTGTCTGCATCTTCTTCCTTTTCCCTCCCCCTCACTGTGTCATTTGTGCCCTGGAGGTTTTATTTTATGGAGATGAGTGAGCCAATGTCACGGAAAGAATTTATTGCATAGATTTACTGAGACGAGGGGCATGCACCGCCACATGGGGCCACGTGAGAGACATCAGGGTGGCCGGAAGGCAGAGGGCTGGAGCAAGGGGAAGGCCGAAGCCTTCACTGGAGTTTGCATGGGAAAGGCAAGGCAGGCAGACTGAAGAGTTTAGGGTCAGCTGGTTTGAGTAATTCCGACGAACTTGGAGCTAAGGCGATGGTATCCAGTTGCCTGGTGCCTGGCGCTGGGATGACTTGGGGCAGGGGCAGTAATAGATATGAGGGTGGATGGAGGCTCACCCTAGGATTGGCCCATCTGCACAGGAAAGGGGAGTTCCAGGAAGCTGACTTGCAGGAGAAAGGTAGATGGTTCGGCCAGTGGTTTGGGCATGATTAATGGATGCCAGATAGACATTCAGAATCTTTAAAAAATACAAAGCAGTTCTCCTCTCTCATGAAGACACTAGTCCTTGGATTCAGGACCCACTCTAACTCCAGATGATCTCAATTTAACTTGATTTAACTCTGTCTGCCAAGACTGGCCATGTGCACAGGGTCCAGGGGCTGGGGTATTGTTACAGAGCAGGGCAGGGGGTGGTTCACGATAAATTATTACAGAAAGGATTCCCCCTTTCTGTCTCTGGAGGTTCCTTCCCCCAAGCCCACCTGCTAGGTTCGAAATGCCTGCCGCCAGAGGAAAGACGTCTCTCAATGCCAGAGACTGGTGAAAAGGAAAGGAATTGTTTATTTAAAAGTTACACAAACTTAGAGTAATGACTTAATGTCTTCAATAAGATACTAAAGTCCTCTAGAATACCCACAGATGCACACAGTCCTTCCCTCTCCCTGTGCCCAGTCTGGGGTACCGTGTCTCAGGAAAAGAAGTAGAAGTCCGTGATTCAGGCTCCCGGCACCATCAGCTGTGTGGCTGCTGCAATCTCCAATTAATCCAAAGCCATGTGTCACCTTCTCACGGCCCACCAGCAAGAACCCTTTCTCCCCTTTCTCTATGGCTGCAAAGTCTCTCCTGCTGCCTAAGCCGCGTGGCAAAAAGAAGCTCTCCAAAACCTCGTGGTCCTCTTCCTTTCCCTCAGAACCGCGTGGTCCTTTTCCCCACTTCAGAACCTCGTGGTTCTCCTCTTTTACTTCAGAACCACATGGACCTTTATCTATCTACTTGCTTCAGAACCTCGTGGGTCTACTCTTTCCTTCAGAGCCGCATGGTCTCCTCCTTTCTCCCCCAACACCTTGTGGTCCTCCCCCAGTCAGCTATACCTGCCAGCATCCCTGTATTCTTCCAGCTTTACTGGGCTGCCATAGTAAGTCTGCGCAGGTGTGGCCCCATGGCATGGAGCCAATCATCTCTAAGCTCTCACGCAGGCCCTGTAACCAGGGGGAGTTGCTTCCCAGTCCCACCTTGGGTGGAAGTCACTCCCATCTCCCTGGCTCAAAGCAGGGCCACAGCTATTTAACATATCCATGAAACCAGTTAAAGGTTATAGATATGTTAAATGACTGTGCCCGGGGTTAGCTGCAAAGCTCTTGCTACCCAAAACAGCTCTGAATGGCCCTGTTCCATGTGTCCCATCCCCCCTGGCTCAGGCTTGTGGGGGTGAGGACATCCTACATACATTTTTCTAATATTTCCTGGACACCCTGAGTCCTGGACCCCATTACAAATCCCTTCTTGGGGCCCTCCTCTTGGCTGCACCCTGCTTCAGTATGGACGCATCTTTGCAGGCGTGGGGGTGGGGCACAGCGGGGGGAGCACAATTCGACCCACTCCGGACTCTAATTGGCTAAATTGGTTTGTAGTTCTCTGTTCACCAGTGGAGCCCCTGGGGGCAAAATGACAATTTTTGCTTTTTCAGGTGATGAGCCTATAGCGCTCGGTCTGAGGAGGTGGCATTAGCTGGGTGCCCTTGCTGCGGAGCAGTCTGAGGGAAGGTGCGGGAGGGATGCTGTGTGGTGATTTCTGGACCAGGGTGGACAGAAGTCTTGGAATGGAGAGGCCTAAAGCCAAGGCAGGAGGGAGTTAACACAAGAGCAATTACAATGGCCCAGTGGCCAGAGGAACCAGGGTGTTCGGGGAGATAGGATGGTGGAGCCTCAGGTATAGGAGACCATTCTGTGTGGCATGAACCCAGCTCCCACTCAGAAAGGCCAGTGGAGAGCGAGGTCCGGCACACAGGACCCACGCCCACGGATAGGTTCTCCCGTGGGGAATCAGGCCTGCATTGTACCTAGGCCGCTTTGAGATTGCTTTTTGAAACTCCCTCACCCTGAATTGAGGCAGCAAATGTTTACTGTATATCTTTAAAGTAACTTCCTAAAATCTATGCTAAACCTGCCAAGGACAAGTGTAACCAGTTCAACCACTTTTCCCTTTACATTTGCAAATATCCTTTCTTTTTGATGTAATTATCAACATCCTCTCCTTTGTTTTCTGTAAAAGGTAACCACCTAAAGCGAACCTGTGCATAGTAAATGAGGACCATCCTCATTGTAATATGCCCAGAAAAGAACTAAAAGCCTGTCAAGGAAAGGGTCAGGGTGTTCTCCCCTTGAGAGAGTGGCCTTGCCATCCCTTTTCCTCCACAGGACTTGGTAGTCCATGTGAATTTGTCTCGTCTCAGCCACAATGCCAAGACACTGCGGGCTGGTGTCTGCATCACTCAGGTTCTCTGGAACGTTTAGGCTAGGGATGCTATTCCTTAAACTGCCTGTGGCTGTGTAACAAAAAGCTCTGGCTCAACTGGCTGAAAGAATTTGGAAACAAATCTCCCATCACAGGAAGTCTGGTGGCTTGGGGCTTCAGGTACAGTGTGATCAAGGCTTTGCCCTCCTTTTCTGCGTCCTTCTGGCTCCACCATCCTCTATGTGGGGCTTTTTCTCAGGCCAGGTGCCCTTGTGGTCACAAGAGGCCCAATGAGATGCAATTGTGTACACGAGCTGAGGAGGACCACATGTTCTTGGGTCTGCTAATGAGCAAGGAAACTTCCCAGAGGCCCTAGCAGACCTCACCTCATTCCCAGGCCTGGGCATAGTCCATTCACCATCCCGTGAGCAGGACTGGGGACAATACCCTATTTTGCTATGCACCCTCCTGCTATAGGTGCTCCAGATCAATGGTTCCTATCACTCACACACTAGTGCAGCAGAGGGTCTAGGGCTAACCAACCTCAAGGGCAAAAGGCACCAGATGCCCCAGGGAGCCTGGCAAAGGGGCCATTGCCCTGGAGCACTCGCTGTGGTGTGGGCAAAGCTGATAGTCACTCATGGCAGCAACTACAGGAGTTGTTGCTGGGGCAGAGCATGGGTTTCTGGTGAGCGAGGCCTGGGAAATGACTGGGGAGGCACCACAGGCAGATGTCCCCTCCAAAGGAATCCTGGGCTTGCTTGAGAGAAAGACCCCGAAAAGGCAAATCATCCATGAGCCCCTGAAAGCAGCCTGTCCAAAACAGGATACTCCTTAGCATCATCACGCTAAGACTCCCGGACTCTTGTCTTCCTCGGGAGTGTGCAGACCTTTGTTCTTTCCTGCGCTCCCAGCCCAGCTGAGCAGGGAGAAGATGGAGTTTCGTTATCCTGAATCACAAGGGTTAATCCCTGTCTTACTTTATTCGGGCTGCAGGTTTGGTGACTGGTTCATAGACAGGTGTCTTCTCTCAGCGACCTCACCTGGAGGAGGGGCTAGAGAGCTCTGTGCGTTCTGTCTTACCAGGGCACTAATTCCACTCACCAGGGCCCCACCCTCCTTACCTAATCACTTCCCCAGTCCCCACCTCCAAATGCCAGTGCACTGGGGACAGCTTCCAACATACGAATTTGTGGGGGGAGGGTTCAGATAAAAACACTCATCTATAGCACCCACAACCAAAGACAGTCAGGGCTAGGGCTGCCCAGGCCCTTAGCTTTCACCTATTCCTACTCACCTGTGGGGAAACTGACTCTCCACAGAAAGACTGGTATGGACAGGGAGCTGCTGGGAGTGGCCAGTCCCTTATAAAGTTTATTATAAATTAATAGCTGCATCCCATTCATTCTCTCTCTCGTCAGAGTCAAGGCCATCATAATTCCTTGTGGAACCTGCACCTGCACCGGCATACACACCTCCGCCCTTTTCTCTCTTTACACACCTGCAGGCTTGGCTATGAATAGTCCCGGGGACTGGGCCCACTAACGCAGCTACCTGCTCTGCAGGTGCCTGTGACATCTCCAGATGCCCACAGCCCCCTGTGACCTCATCACCTGGACAACTCAGCCCAGCGGGGCCATCAACCAGCTCCAGTACAGAGGGCCTGGATGACCACCGAGCCCTCGGGAGAAGCCAGCATCCCCACACGTGGTGACCACAGGTCTTCAGGGAGCCCAGCAGTGGGGGCCCAAAGTCAGGCCTCCCTCCCCGCGGATGTCCCAGCGGCTAGCGCGGCAGCGTCCGCTGCACAGCAGGATGTAGATCAGGCCTCCATCGAGCCAGCCGCCTCCAGGCCCACGTCAGCGTCTGCAGATGAGGACGAGCTTGAAGATGAAGCTGCTGCTGGGCACAGGCAGGAGCCCAAGGTGGCCACAGGCCAGCCGGCCTGCCCAGCCCCAGGCTCCCTGAAAACTTCCACGAGCCTCCAGATCCCAGTGTGGGACAGGCCAGCACAAGATTCGTGGACGACACAGAGTCCTCGGGTTTCCCAAAGTGACTCCCTGGTCGAGAAAGAGACTCCACGAACAGTGGGTGTCCCAGGCAGGGAGGAAGACTTGGATCTGCCTACCCCTAGTACTCAGGTACAGTTCCCCCAATACGTGCCCGCCGTGGGCGCTGCAGATACAGACAGCCAGCCTGAGGCTCGCGCCGCCCGCACCGTGGCAGCTGCTGAGAAACCTGAGGGTCCAGAGGCCTTGAGCCCTGACACTGAAGTATCGCCATCAGCTGAGCCCCAGGTAGTGACCGAGGGGCATTCGGTGGACTGCTCAGGAGACCTGCAGGCTCTGCTGGTAGCTCCCTGCCCAGGAGGCAGTACCCTAACCTTGCCTGGGGTCCCCATGGCGACCCTGGGGTGGAGGCCCCTGGACTCCAGCCTGCACGCAGCCATCGAGGAGAACTCTTACATGCGCTCCATGACCAGCTTGCTGGCCAGGGGCGAGGCGTCCATCAGCTCCGTGGCAGACATCCTGGTTCCGTCTGAGACTACCATGGACATGGCCACGGGCCTCCTGGCATCCAGATGCAGCTCCGCAACAGACCTGCTGCACAGCACGGGGCCCAGACTGCGCTCTGTCTCCAGCCTCCTGCAGAGTGCCCACTCGGCCTTCTCCTCCTGGCTGGTTGCAGGCACGGGCTCGGTCCTGCGCTCCATCACCCACTTGCTGGAGAGGACGGAGCACAGAACAGCAGAGGGCATCTGCTTGGCCATGCGCTACCTGACCAGCCACCTTACCCCATACCATTCTGGCCTCAGCTGTGACTAGACCCTGTGCAGTGAGTCCCCAGAGAACTGGCTCAGCAGGCTCCCTGACCCAGGGACCCTCATGCCCTGCTCCCTCACCCCACACCTACCCTGGACACTTCTCCCCAGACCAGGCAATGAATCACCAGCAGCATTTATTTTCTAAGTGCCAGCCTTATCCTTTGTTCGTGGGGTGGGGGTGGGGGTGGGGGTGGGGGTAAACAGGAGGGACAGGAGAGGGCTAGGGTGTTCTGGAAACAGAGAGGTGTCCCCTGAGGGCTTCTCAGGTGGTTCCATTCAGGGGCTGGGGCCAAAGTGCAGAAATGCAAGAGCCTGGGCAGGGGTTGGGGCAGGGTAGAGGTCTCAGACATGCAAAAACCGGTACTGGCTGGACCTCCAACCGGGTAAGTGCATTCCTGAAGAAGTGAGACCTGACGTTCCCCAGGGCCTCCAGGCCTGGCAGGCTCAGGCCGCCCTGCTGGGGCTCTCTGAGACCGGGTGAGGGCACGGAGCCAGGCCAGCGTGGATTCAAACCCCAGTGCCACCACTGGCCCTGGGCCAGTCACTTCTCCCTCTGAGCCTCCGACTCTCCTCTGTGGAATGGATGACAAAGCCGCACCAGGAAGATGCTGTGAGACTAAAGGGAGACCTTGCAGGTCCTAACACGTGGTGTCTGGCACTTAACGAGCTCCCACATTTCAACTGCCACTATTGTCGTCCTCCAGCCAGCCAGGCACAGGTGGGAACAAGGACGTACACAGTGTGACCAACCATCCCATTTTGTCTGGGACTAAGAGGGCTCCTGCGATGTGGGACTTTCAGATTCAAAACCAGCAAAACCCCAGGCAAACCAGGACAGCTGGGTCACCCTAGACCCAGGTCTCTTTACATGGCTTTCATTCTTGTCTGTGACTCTGTCCACCTTGGGAAAGCAGCTGCCTGCTTTGGAAATCCACCAACCTACCCTCTGGCTGGATACAGTGTCACAATGGTCACATGACTTGGCAACTGGAGCTCCCACTGGACCTCAGCCCCATTCCTGCCCTTGGCCGGGTGCCTTATGCAGGCCACACCCCACACTCCTTCACGCTGCAGCCCTGGCCATGTATTCATCCATTCCTCACTGCCAGCGGCATCTCCAAATGGGGTACTTGGCCGACTCCAGCCCACTGAGACACCTACATGGTATCTCTCAACTTGTGAATTAATTGCTAACGTTTAAAAATCCAGAGAATGGCTCTGGCTAGTGTGCCTCAGTGGATTGAGCGTGGGTTTGCGAACCAAAGGGTCGCAAGTCTGTTTGTTTCCCAGTCTGGGCACAGGTCCACATTGCAGGCCAGATCCCCAGTAGGGGGCGCATGAGAGGCAACCACACATTGATGTCAATCTCCATCTCCTACTCCCTTCCTTCCCTGCTCTCTAAAAATAAGTAAATAAAATCTTAAAAACAAAAAATCCAGAGAATTGGCCCTGGCTGGGCAGCTCAATTTGTTGAAGTGTTGCCCCAATACACCAAGGTTGTGAGTTCCATCTCTCGTTAGGGCACATAAAAGAATCAACCAATGAGTGCATCATCAATAAGTGGAACAACAAATCAATATTTCTCTCACTCTCCACCCCCTTCCTCTCTCTCTCTAAGAATCAACAGGTTTAGGGTTTTGAAACCTAAGGAATTTATATAAGCATGTGGATTTGTGCTTCTCTTGAAAAACCCAGGGGCCTTGTTACTTCAGAGCAACTGGCAGCCAAGCCATCCACTTGAAGAGAGACCTGCCGGGCCTGCACCCGTGACCGACACCACCGGCCTGGCACCAGAGGCACCCGTTTGCCACCCCTACCCCGCAGGTGGCTCCTGTGAGGAAATCTGATATAGGGCCCCAGGGGGATGCAAAGGTGAAGCAGGTGCGTCTTGCCCCTTTCCTGGAGCAGCCGTCCCTTCTGGTGAGTTGTTTGTGTGCAGTGAAAGCATCGATTCAGAGGAAGGACACTGTCAGTTTAGATCAGCCTCCCCGCCCCACCCCCCAGAGAAGCGGTTGAGGCAGACCTAAAAAGAGAAGACAGATGGGATCCCCCGACCGAGGCCAAAAGAATGAAGGCTGATCCCTGGCTGCTGTGGCTCAGTAGACTGAGCACTGGCCTGCGAACTGAGGGGTTGCCGGTCGGATTCTGGGTCAGAGCACATGCGTGGGTGGCAGGCCGGGTCCCCAGTTGGGGGTGCACGAGAGGCAACCAATTGATGTTTCTCACATCGATGTTTTTCTCCCTATTTCCCCCTCTAAAATAAAATAAAGTTTAAAAGATCTTTTTTAAAAAGACAAAGAATGAAAGCCGAGGCAGACGGGATGGGTGCTGGGTGGGGGAGGCAGTCCAGCAGCTCCACCTGGACTGAGCCCCAAGGAGAGGATGGGCGGTGACACTGCCAGGGCGGGCCCCAAAGGCTGTCAACAAGTGTTTTTTGAAGCAGGTAAGTGCCACTGTGTGCCAACCACTGGTAAATACTGAAACATCAAAGACGAACAAAAGATCAGAAAGGATGGTGACCAACCCTGACTAGGTGAGGGGATTACCGACCAGCACAGCTGCCAAGTGAGGCTGGACCCGGGGCTCAGCCCTGTCCTCAGGGTCCTGTCTTTCCAGCCCCACCCTCCCGTCTGTGCTGGCTCCATTCCCAGGTGGCTCAGCCACCTTCCTGGAAAGAGAGAGGCCCTTGTTCCCACTGGCTCTAGCAGGAGAGTCCTGGGGGAGGGTACCAGCGGACCTGCACCAATCACTGAGGCCCCAGGAATGGGACACCAGGTCACCTGGCCTGGGCCTCACGCCAACCTCTGGAGCCAGGGTCAGCCCAGAACTGGGGGATACCCCCAGGAAGCGTGTTAAAGAGGGTAGAGTTGTAAAGGGCATGGCCTTGGGGTCCAGGCTGCCTTGAATCCTGGCTCTACTTCCTACTAGCTGTGTTACTTTTATCCCCCTGTGCCTCAGTTTCCTCATCTGTGAAGTGACGATAATAGCACCCACTGCACCGGGATTTTGCAAGGATTAGTGAATTCACGAGTCAGGTGAGTGCGCAGGGCAGCGCCTGGCGCGCAGTTGGGCGCTGTGTGAGTGGTCGTTGTGACTCTTCTGCGGAAGGCTTCTGTGCGGCTCTGCGCCACCACCACTCTCCTGCCCGCTCCCAGCCTTCCTCCTCGCTGCGGGGTGAACAGCTGTGTTAGCAAATCCTCCTGGCAGCACATCTGCTGTGCGGGTGGGACCCCCCAGGAATGCAGGTGCCAGCGCACCTGGGGAGAAGGTCAGGGCTGCACACTCAGGGCTGAGGAGTCCAACACGGAGAGAAGTGGGTTCAGCCCTGTTCTGGAAAAGGTGATCGGAGAGAAAGGGCCGGGAAGCAGAAGCTTGGGGAAAGGCCCCATCCCCAGGCAAGAGGGAGCAGTGGGTAAGACTCAGGAGCAGTCAACAAGCAGCAGCGCATCGCGGGCATGTGGACCGCCTTGGCGGATGAGTGAAAGTGAACAAGGGGAGCAGTACTGGGGAGAGGCAGGGAGTAGGCACAGAAGGTGGTGGTGTGCTGGGGGGGAACACTGAGTGGTCAGAAAAACAGCGTGGCTGTATGTGGGGTACTCCCTGGTGTTGACAACTGAGACATGACAAAGTTACAAATTCACCCCCACAGAGCTGGCACCGCCTCACTGCTTCTCCTTTATGTGCAAGGGCTACCACCTGACAACCACCTGTACTTCTCTAGGAGAGACAACCATCTTTCTGGGGGTGTGTCTGCCACTGAGAGATTGGCCAGCAATCAGAGGATCTACTTAAAGAATCATTTCAGCTGGGCCAGGAGCCAGCGGGCGGGCTCAGCAGCCTAACATCTGAGCCCAGCAGGCACTTGGTGAAGGGAAGGGCAGCAACAGGTCCTGGCAGATGGCAGAAGGGACACTGCGGTCTCCTCCCCAGGGTGGACTGCCCCCTTCAGTGAAGGACTTATTTCCCCAGCTGCTGTAAGTGCTATCAGTGGACAGCCCCTTCAAATAGCCACCTGGCCCAACGTCATGCCCCCCTGGGTGGCCCGATCCAGTGACTGGTCCATGCAGCGGTCGAAGACCCGACTGTCCTGGGCCAGCATGGAGCAATTCCAGCTCCAGAGCTCCTGGGGTAGGGAGTGACAGGGGTGATGTGGGGTCTGCCTGGCAGGCTCCCTCCCCTTCTACACGCTCCAGCTTCCTTCCGGCTCCGAGCCTGTGTTCAGGAAAACCCAACCTGGGACCAGAGACTGCTACTTTTCCCATCTGAGATGTGTATGATTGGGGAATGGAACCCACAAATTCAATGTTAAAAGTTCAAAGATTTTGTTTAAAAAGAATCTCTCTTTTTTTTGCAAGAAAATTTAGAAATTTGAGGCCACTTCGAATAGGGTAAAATAAATCTTCGTCGGTGTTTTTACTTGTCTTGTAAGGACAATATCCTTGTTTAGTTTATGGCCACTTGGCGAATTGGTTCAAGTCTCCACATGACTGCGGTCAGGTTCACAGGTTTGGCTGGTCGAGGTACAGATTCTATCCAGGAAAGTGTCTCCTACAGAAAGTGATCATAGATAGGGCAGCCCCCCAGGGAATGTGATAAAGTGTAAAGGTAAACTAAGGTCTTCAGTACATACTTAAATATTTAAATGAAAACCTGGACCCTCTCTGGGCCTTGAGGCAGGCCTATTTCTTAGGCCTCTTGGATCTTGAGCTCGGAGTTCCTAAGTGTGGAGTGCGCCCTCTGCTGGAGAGAAGGCTCCCCTGGCCTGCACCAGGAGGGCGCCAGCCCACCCAGTGGACCGACCCTTCAGGATTTGAGGTTTATCTTGTGAGAGAAGTGAGTTAAATAAAAACTATTTTTCTACTCACAACACTTCTAACACCAACAGCACGGGTTTTCCACGCCAAGCAATTCTTCAAATCTCTGGTCAGTTCTGACACCCACCAACCATCTCGAGTTAGTAGGGACCCCCAGGCTAAGTTTCACAAGACTGCATCACTAAAGCTGCCAACCACACACAATGGGTCCCCAGGTTGCCCACACTTCTGCCCAACTTAGCTATGGAATCCGGGCTTCCCACAACTGCCTCCTCAGTTTGGATAACGTGCTATCACAGCTCACAGGATTCAGGGAACACTTTACTCTCTGTCACCAGTTCTTTACAAGAGGTATTATTGGAAAGGCTACGAATGAGCAGCCAGATGAAAAGTACAGAGGGCGAGGTCCAGAAGGGTCCGGAGCACAAGAGCTTCTGTCTCCGTGGAGCTGGACGCCATGCCTTCCTGGCATGTGGATGCCTTCAACCACCCAGAAGCAATCCGAACCTGCGGCTTAGGGTTGTTATGGAAGTTCCGATATGCAGGCGTGATTGATTAAATAAAGCGTTGGCCACGGGTGATTACCTCAATCTCCAGCCCTCTGTCCTGGAGGTAGGGGGTGGGGCTGAGAGTTCTACCCCTCTCAGCTCCAGGCTGCCTCCTCTGGCCAGCAGCCCCCATCTTCCTAGAGTCACTCCCACCACTCAGGAAATTCCAAGGGCTTTAGAAACTGTGCCAGGATGCCAGGGGACAGGGACCAACATATATTTCTCACGTCACAGGGGTTCAGAACATACCCTGAGATGCCACCAGGTGAGCTGACTCAGGCTGGAAACGTGTCCCTTGGAAGCTCCGAGGGACAAGGCCAGGAGGGCAGAAGGGCACAGAACCTCCAACTGGAGTTGCTGCCGTCGCCCAGCATCACAGCAAGGCTTGCGTGACAGCGCTGCAGCTCAGCGCACAGCAGCCTCAGGGGCCTCCAGCACCGCCCGCCCTGGCAGAGGCCTTCAAGGTCAGGGTTTGGCGGAGCGGTCTCCGGAGGGGCGGTGTGCGTTGAACCTCCACTGGCCCGCTCTACATAGAGTCCTCCTCAAGGGGGCACTGTGGTCCCAGAGGAGGGCCTTACTGTCTCCAAACCTCACTTTGCCCATCTATAAAATAGGTCTTCCATTTTCCTCACAGGGATGCTGTGTTCAGTAACGCCTATTTAAAAGAAACAAACAGCCCTGGTGTGGATTGAGCTCCGGCCTGTGAACCAAAAGGTTGCCAGTTTGATCCCAGGTCAAGGCACGTGCCTGGGTTTTGGGACAAGTCCGTGGCAGGAGCAACTGGTTGATATGTCTCTCGCACATTATGTTTCTCTTCCTTCCTTTCTCCTTCCCTTCCCCTCTCTTTAAAAATAAATAAGTAAATCTTTTTTTTTTTTTAAGAAACGAACAGCATTTAACAGCAGGCATGGGGGAAATGTCAGGTTTTTTCCCCATCCTTGGGCTGTTCTGCATTGTGTATTGGTCAGGAGCCTCTAAATTGGAAGTGACAGAAGTCCAACATGAAGTAGCTTACTTAGGCACCAACAGATGGGCTGGGCAGAGAAGGGCTGGGAAGGACCTGGCTCTAGAGACGCCTGGTGGCAGGGACTGCAGGCTGTAAGGACCACCTCACTGTCCGTGTCCTCTGTCTCCCTTGGCAACTCTGCCTCTTGAGAAACAGAGTGAAGAAATATAATGGAGTCACCATAGTCAAGTTGCTGAATTACTAAAACCAAGTAGGTTGAGGCCTGAGGAAACGACTCCCTTCTTGCTTTAACTAGCCTGGGAACTTAAACTCTTGAACTTTGCAGTCCCGCGTCAGTGCCTGGGTATACATCAGACCGCCAGATAACCCTCTGACTGCCCCCACAGGACTGGGGAAGAATGTTCAGTATCCAGACCTGACATTCAGTATCTGGACCATTGGTCATCCAGAGGATTATCATCTCGGACCAATCCAGAGGCTAAACACGCAGGGCTGGTTCTTCTCAGGAATGTACTTTTTACTGTAAGAAACCTCATTCTTTCTTTCTTCTTCCGAACACTTTGGGTCTTGCCTAGTTGTGTTTCTGGTTTGCAAACCCTCAGAAGCTTGAAAAAGTATCATTTATCTCTAGCCGAAGCTTCCAGACCCTCGTCAGCTTTGTCCAGCACTCTCGTCCAGACTTCTGCTCCTGGCAGAGAACCTGGCTCCTGGCAGCTGAGAAGAAAAACCCGTTTCCCTGCTCCAGTCTGATGAAAGCCAAGGAGAAGGATCTGGCTGGCCCAGTCTGGGTCACTTCCCTGTAACCACGTGCTTTAGGAAGACCTGCGGCGTTCTTCGGTGTGTTCCCCCCAACTCCATGGCTTAAAAAATTCCTCTGCATCTCTGAACTTTAAATACTAACCAATGAGGAAATAGGATTCACCTAAAACACCTGGCTTGGTTTCTAACCACCGTGTATTTTATGAGTACTTGTCAAAATACAGTTTTTGGTAAGGAAAATCACCTCCCTCCACTACTTTGCACTTGAACAAGACAAGCACGGGCCTCTGAGCAAGAGGAGTTGGCTATTATTATTACCCTGGTCAAAGTTGGGTTAAGTCAAGGCAGAGCAGGGCAGGGTGTGACTGCAGATTGCTCGTGGCCCCTGCCTTAGGTTCTTTTCTCCCAGCCTGGGTTTTGGGATACAGCACATCATAATCTGTTAGGGGTGAGAAACAGAGGTGGCCAGGGGATGGAGCAGCCTAAGAAAAAGGCCCATACCAGAAACTCCGGGGGAGAGGGGGCGTCAAGCAGGCCCCTCTCTCTCCAACCCTGGGACCACAGCTGGCTCCCAAGACCGCAGCGATGGCAGGGGGGTGGATGTCACAGCACAGACGCCAAGGAAGGCACAGGGGTGGAGAAGGGCTCCAGGCACGGCAGCAGAGTGGCAGGAGCAGGGCCCAGCGTCTCCACCTCCAAAGCAGGTGGCCAAGCGCGACAGATTTCCTAGGCGACCGGGGAGGAGGGGCATGAAAAACGCCCTGCACTGCCACCTGCTCCTCGATACCAGAGCAGGAGCCCAGGCTGGAGCCTGGTGAGAAACTAGACTGGGACAGAAAACAGGGCAGTCAGAAGGGTGACCGCGAACAAAGGCCTCTCCCGGGAGAGAAATCCCGGCTGGCTGCGGGCCGCACTGGGGCCACCGCGGGGGTCTCGCCGACCGACCCGAGGCCAGGCGGCGCCTTTTCCTCCGCTAGGCCCGGTCCCCTTCCGGGATCCGGGTATCAGCTCCAGTGCAGGACAAGGACGCGGCCCCGCCGGCTGGGGGCGGCGAGGACAGCACCGCCCCGCCCCACCGTCTCGAAGTCTGCGACCTCAGCGCGGGGGCGGGGAGAGCCAGAGGGAGAGTCTGTGCCCGTTGCTACGCAACGGCCCGGTGACGTCAGGCGATTGAGTTTGGTTCCCAAGGTAACTGGCCGGGCAGCTGGGCCGGGAACTATTTGTGTCTGTCCCCAGAGGGGCTGCGGAGCCTCCGGGGTCTGGAGCAGCTGAGGAAATGCGTCCTGGCCCGCGGGCAGGCAGGGGATGGAACACAGAGGCCCTTTCAGCTCTCCGAGACCGGCGACCCGGGCGGGGCGGGGCGGGGCGGGGTCTGCGCCGGACGGGAGGACGCCCCTCCTTCGCTCTCAGCCGCCCTGGTTTTCTCCCCATCCTGCTGGGGAGGCCCCTGGATGGCCAGGCTTTGTCCTATAAAGCTCTCTTGGATAAATACCTTGAAGAAAGGGGCTTCTGTTCTCAGCAGCCCGCCCCGCACCCTCCCTGGCACACAGTAGGCACGCAGCCCTGCTTCCCCATGGGGCTGTGGCTACCCTTTCAGGGCTGCCCAGCAACGCCAGCACTCAGAACCCCTTGTCAGGTTCTGACCGGTAGCGCCTCCGTACCTGCTCTTCAAATTGTGGAGCTCAGCAGATCAGCTCCACAATTTGGGGGCCACAATGCAAAAATAAAGTGAGAGGCCCGGGGTTCAAATGACCGAGGGACAAAATAAGAAGTGGGCCCAGCCCTAACCACTGAGGGTGAGCTGCGAGAGAGTAAAAGTGACAAGTACGTGGGTAAATTGAGGCACGTGGCATCAGTCACAGAAAAGAGGAAAAGGTTCAAACCTGGAATGGAGGAAGGCGAGGGACAAGATACAATAGGAGCAGAAAGACCAGCAGGAATGCGAAGGCGAAGCAACGACCTAAATCGGCCTGAGCTGGCCCAAGCCCACCTAGGAGCCCCTCAGGCCTCAAGGCGGTGTAGCAGGTTCTCCTCCCTCCTAAGAGCATCTGGAGCGATGGAGCGACAATCTAGCCTCTCCCAATATGTCTCTGAGCAGCTGCCACCACTTCCCCCCAGCCCGGCGGGCCAGGCCACGCTGGACCCAGGGGCCCAGAGATCTGGGCCTTGGCCTCAGAGAATAGCCCCAGCGTTGACATCAGACCAGCTGCCTGCCCAGGAGCCTGGGCATGCTCTGCCCGTCCTGCGCAAGGGAGGCACTGCCCCAACCCTATAAAGCCTGGCATCTCTTGTCCACAGTCTGACAGCTCAGCAGGGGTTCTGAGGGCAGGAGGCGGTGGCATCTCTGGAAGCGCAGCTGCGAGCCGCCCCCCCACCCCGACCCCCCTGCAGTGAAGGTCCCTCCGTGGGCCATGTGATTCACAGTTGGAAAAAGCCTCCATCCCTCTGGGCGAAGCAGGCTCCCTGATCCCTGTTTCACGTGCAGACCCTGTTGAAGGTGCACCTGGGCCCACCTTCCACCCAGGTTCCCCAGTCTCTCCCAGACGAACCCTGAGGAACCATCTCTGGGCCCAGGAACCAGAGCTGATGAGCAGAACCAGCTATGTGGTTTGTCGGGCCCAGGGCAAAATGAAGTGCAAGCTCCTTTGCTCAAAATACATTAAGAATCTCAAGGAGATGACAAGAATTAAACCAATCACGGGGCTCTGTGCCACTACCCAGGTTGCATGTTCACGAAGCCAGCCCAGCTGGGGAATCCTAGACACCAAGCAGGCCTCCTTCCTGGGCACAATCCACCTGTCCCCTCTCTCAGGGTCCATCTGTTGCTGTCTCCCCCATGCTGTTGCTGGCCACTTCCTAACCATCCATTCAACACAGCCTGGGCATCCAGAGGGCCCTCAGATAGGCACCACCTGGGGGGTGGGCGCTGGCCAGTGCTTGGCCAAGAAGACCAAAACCACAGAACCCTTCCAGAAATCACACTTCTGCAAATGCTGGATGTTTGGTTTTCCACTCAGCTGAAGAACGGTAGCTCTTGAATAAGATATATGAGATGTGTCTACATGAGATGATGAAGTATGAAGCACAGCAGCTGACTGATGAGAACTTGGCAGTGACCAACACTAAAACAATGTATCAAAACAAAATCAAGGATGTGCCTGCAGCCTCCTAAGGTCTATGAAGGGGGGATCCAAAAATACCCAGGACCTACTTATAAAAAATTGTGTATTTACTCACATGTTTAAACTTCAGTCACCTTCAAAGTACTCTCCATTTGATGCAATACACTTATCAAGACTTTTTTTCCACTGCTCAAAACAGTTTTTGAACTCATCAAGTTTGATGCTTTTTTGTGCTCCTGCTGTTTTTTCTTTCATCTCTTCCACATCAGCAAGACTTTTCCCTCTGAGGACTTTTTTTGTATGGGGGGGCATGAAATAGGGTGAATAGGGAGGGTGGGGCACGGGAGTCATGCTGGTTTTGGTCAAAAACTGCTGAACACTCAGTGGGGTGTGGGCAGGTATGCTTATAAATCACTCATCATGAAATGGGCAAATGCGTTGAATCTTCAAAAAAAAATTTTTTTTCACTGAAGCCAAACGCAGCCTCTCACAATAATGCCAGCTGGTGCACTGATACAGATGGGTTCCTAGAACACTCACCTAGCAGGGGAAGCCTGTAACACTACAAGGGGCCTGCCCGCCAGAAGATAGTTCCAATTTTGGAAGGGTCCTCCCCCATATATCCCACCCATGATTCATCTCACTCTACCCTCAGAACCAGGGCAAGAACTTCTATCCCAGCCCTCTGGTTCATCTGCACCTGGGATCAGGTCCTGCCAACCCCCCTGCCCGGTTTCTGCAGGGCTCCCTGCACGGGCCTGCTACTTCTGAAGGCTTGTCTGAATCCTCCCTTCCTGTCAGAGTGAGCGCCCCCACCCCCCACACTGTGTGCGCTGTCCAGACCCCCTGCAGGCAGCAAGAGCTGAGAGTAGTACCCCAGTGACAGGAGTGCTGGCTGCAGCCCTCTCTGGAAAACAGTAAACAACTCACCCAAGGGCACATCTTCCCCTTCCCAGATGCATCCAGTGACTGAAGATGTAGGTATAAAATGTCCAGCCCCTCGGCCCCCAACTCAGAACAATGATAAAAGACTCTCCGGGCTAGGGAGCAATCCATGGGGCAGCTGAGCCCTCCCTGACACCGCATTGCAGCCCCGCCCCTGCCCCTTCCACGGATGCTGACCCCACAAGAGCTCCCTGGGTCATTCTTCTCCACATCAGACTTCTGCGAAGTCTCCTGTCACCCACCTGGGGCACCGTGGGTGCCTCCCACCTCTTTACACACCCTGTAACAGTTGTTCTTTCATTCATTCAACAGATCCTCATTGAAGGCCTACTATGTGCCAGATGGTGTTCTAGGCGCTGGGGGTAAAGCAGAGTTAGGCAGGCAGACACCTCAGCCTTTACGGAGCTCCAAAAACCAACCAACAATATAATGCCATAACACTGAACTTAGAATTCCTTTCTTTTCTTCTTCTTTTTTTAAGAATGATGTAATAGAGAATATCTGATCTGGACAGGGGGCAGTTTCTTTAGACCAAACTTCCTGTAGGTCAAGGAAGGTCTTTCTGGGAAGCAATAAGAGGCTGAATAAGAGGCCAGGCATTAACCAGGCCAGTTCTCAGGAAGGAAGTGGGGTATTGGATTCAAGGGAACAAAGGGTGAGTCTCAAATGAGCTGCGTGATGGGCCATGAAATCAGGGAGAAGGCAAGATGCAGGGTCCGAAGAATCCTGGAGAACTAGGCTTTTATTCTGAGCGAGTTGGCAGCCGTTGGCCAGCTATAAGCCGAGTAGCTACAGACTCTGGTTTAGAGCATCACTCTGGCTGCTGGGTGGAGAATGGACTCACCACCCTCTGTGTGGCACATGGCTGCCCCTTGGCCTGATTTTGTAGTTTTAACTTGCGTTCGTGCAATAGCCCGTGTGCTGTTTGGAGACTGCAGGCCAGCGCTTGGGCTGTTTCCATCCTCACACTGCCTTGCACTGAGTAGGTGCTCGATAAATGTTTACAGGTCAACCATCTGACACTTCTGGGTCTTGAGTGTTCTTCTGGAGTCTTGCTTCTCAGGCCAGCATCAACCCCACCTGGGAGCTCGTGGGAAACGTAGAATCCCAGGCCTCACCCGGACCTACTCAATTAGAACCTCAAATTTAACAAGATTCCCCCAGAAATTCAGTTGCATGGTAAAGTTTGAGTGCTTCTAGAGAGCAGAATAACTGGAGGGCCAGACCAGCAGGTGTGGCAGATAGGAGGTGAGCCAGCAGGTGAGCCCAAGTACCTACAGTGGGCTCACTTGGGGAGTCTCCCTTAAAAGTGGCAATCACCTTGAGTCACTGAGTTTGAGAGGTGACAGACCAGTAATAAAGCTAACTCTTATTGGGTGCTTTTCTACGTGCAGGAAACTGGTTTGTTGCTCTTTTCTATGCATTAGTTAATGTAGTCTTCACAACAGACTTATAAAGTGGTACTATTACCATCACTGTACCCATATTGCAGGTGGAGAATCCGATGCCCAATGAGTCTGAGGTCATTCCACAATCTTCAGCAGCTACCCAAGCATTTGGCTGTACCTGGTGTTTCCGGCAGGATCTGTTCTGATTGGCCGCTGCCAGTCCTACTGCTTATTTAATGTTTTGAATGTTGTCCTGGTTACGCGGCTGTGTGGAGGAGGCAGGATCCAAACCCTGCTGGAGCCACACTAGAAACCACGATCTCTATCCATCTAGTGCCGTCACCACCCAGAAACAGCACACCTCAGGAACAAGTAATGCGTGCCAATGTGCTTGTAAGCTGTAAAGCACAGCATAAATGCCGGGTGCATGGATCCCTCCCTGGGAGGAAGTGAGAGAAGCCTGTTAAAGTAGGAGAAGCTGAGCTGTAAGAGGAGGGGCTGCTGTGGAGAAGCAGCATACTCTCTGCTTGTTCGAGGGGTAACAAGTCAGCCAGCCCGCCCCCCCCCTCCCCCGCCCTGCCATTAGCCCCTGGAGACTCCAACTTGCCGGAAGCCATTAGGCACTGACCAGGTTAGCTTGCGAGAATCTTCACCTTCTGACCGGGCCTTCCTGGTACCCACCACCAGGGCACGCTGCTCCCCAGCCTTCCCCCCAGTGGACCCCAACTGCTAACTGGAAACGGACTTGGAAGGAACTCTAGTGACAAGGGGACTTTGAGACTAAGGAAAGAAGGAAAGGCAGAATGGAAGGGGGACTTATAACCACTTTCAATCCCCAAAATACCCGTGTGGAGGAGCTCTTGTTCCCATTTTACAGAGGAGAAATTCGAGGCCCAAAGATGTTGGGTAAGATTCCCCCAAACCAGGAAGCTAGGCAGAGGCAAGGCTGGGTCATTTGATTCCCACCTCAGTTCCGCAAGGGACCACAAGTAGACGTCAGCTCAGCTGTCCCTGTCGTCTCACTGGTGTACCTACTTGGTTGATCCTGTATTCTAAGTGGTGGCCAGTACCTCAACCACAACTGTATGCCCATAACTCCAACAGCCAGGCCCCATAAAGGTGGCCTTTTTCGAACTTGAACCTTTTGGAAGTGATGGCCTCCTGCTTCATTGCCCTCTGGCCTTCAGGAACCCCCACCTGCCGCCCGAACCCAGCAGCCTCCTCATTCAGGTAGAGCCTGGGGTTTCTTCTGCTCCCAGAGGTTGGCTCTAGGGCCCCAGAGTCTTGTCCTAGCCTACATCCCTTCTCCACCCAGCGGCCCGCGGGTTCAGACTTTGCCCCCTGACACCCTACAGCTGGCAGCAGCACAAACAGACAAAGGGACATTGGAACCAGTAAGAGCCTGTGGCTGAGGCCAAACCCCGCACCAAGGTTTTTCCTCAGCTCCCACCAACTCCTATGGTCTCTGGGTCCGGTTCCTTCCCCCTAAGTCAGAACTGGAAAAGACCTCAGGAGTCACTGGGTCCAACTTGCGCTAACACTTCCCTTGCCTACAGAAACAAACAACAAGGCGCGCTGCCCCTGCGTCTCCAGGCAGGTTCATAAGGCCAGGACCGGGTCCGCAGCGTCCTGCACGGAGGGAGACTCCAGCTCTGGGGCGGGACCTGGGCCGGTCCCCACACCCCTAAATTGGAATGGGGTGGGAGACCCTGACTACAGCTTCTTCCAAGGCTCTGCCGCAGTTTCTGAGGTTCTGTATCTGGCCCAGCGGAAGACCCTAGCGAGCATCTATTTCGACCCCCCTTGGGAGCTGCGGGAAGCTCGGGTGTCTGAGAGCACGTGCGTGTACACGATCGCGTGTGCAGGAGCATCTACAACACCGAACGCACGACCGCTCCATTGCCAGGGGCTGTGCGCGCCCCCTACTGGCCGGCTACCACCGACTGCCGCAGCTGCCAAGTGGCTGCATGCAGCCACCCCAAGTGGCTACCCTCCCCTGGCGGCCAAGAGCTCTAGGTGTGCGCGGCGGACAGTCTGGCGCGCAGCTTCCGGAGCGCGGGGGCTCTTGTTCTTGGTCTCCAGCCGAGTCCTCCCCACCGGCATTGTCAGTTTTCCCCCGCCTCCCCCTCCCACCGGTAGGAGAGCTCGGGGGCGGGGGCCGAAAGCAGCCCCTCCCGGGCCGGCCGGCTAGTAGGGCTAGGCTCTCCCGCGCGCGCCGGCCCCCTCCTGACGCCCCCGCCCCGGCGCCCCGATGGGTTTTTCCATGACTGCATCCGGCCGCCGGCCGCCTTTGTTCCCCGGTCCCCGTCTGTGGCCCGCCTCTCCCCCGCGCGCCGGGTTTTTTCCAGCGCTCAACTGGAGCATGGCGGAGCCGCCTCTCGCACCCCGTCCTCCTGCGCCCCGGCATGTGCGGCGACCCCGGCAGAACCCCGAGGTCACCTGCAGCGAGCTGTGCCCTCTCCAGAGTCGCCGCTCTGTCCCTCCAGTCCCCGCCGCCAAGGCCTGCGGCCCTTGAATGCGAAAAGTTGTCTGTTTCAGGGCCCGTGCGCCTCGGCGCTTCGTGAGGGCGCTCTTGGGGCCCCGAGTCCCTCCCGGGCAACATGTTGGGGGGGGGGGGGCACTGGATTAAGGCGTTCCCCTGTCCCCGAAAGGACAGGCGGCGCAGCCTGGACGGTAAGAGGTCTGGTTGCCCCACCGCAGAGGGAAGCCCAGGCGTGCGCACGCGGCCCGGCTGAGTGGGGAGATCACCGGGCCCACGGGAAAATGGGCACGCTCGAGAGCGTAAGCCCCCAGAGCCCCGGGACTGCCGCGCTCCCAGAATCCCCACCCCACCTCCGCCCTCCATCAGGAAGGAAAGGGAGACAGGCAGGCAGAAAAGGGGCGATGGGGCTATTCGGGGGGTCGCTGGAATGTTCGCGGGAGTGCGGGCTGGCCTGGAACCTCAGGTCGCCACGCGGGCAGATCCCCATGTAACCCTTGGGGATTGTGTGGCCGCGGCCAGCCGCATCCCGTCCACGCAGAGCTGCGTTCAGTTCTTTGGTGTCTCTGCCACCCGCGGAGCCTCCCAGCTATTACCCGGCCATGTTGGCGGGAAAAGTGTAAGCAACGCGGTGATCGCTTCGGAGTGAGGCTCGCTAAGCCCGACTAGAGAAGCCAGCCAGGCAGGGTGGCCTCCAGGTTGAGGCACAGGGTGAGGGGACGCCCGTGCAGAGGAAGGGTCCCTGGATCAAGAGGGTGTCTGGTTCTCTGGGGTTTTTGGAATCTCTCCAGAGAGTTAAATATAGGAGGGGAGTGTGGGAGGAAAATTGGGACGGAGTTGGAGATGCCAGACCGAGGAAGGCCCAGAGCTGCCTCGCTGCGGGGGTGGGGGGGGTGGGGGGGTGGGAGGGACCGTCTTGAGGTCCCTCTTAGTGCCAGCAGCTTCCCCCTCCGCGGGGCATTCTCCTGTTTCCTAAGCGGTAATGGGGGAGCCCGACGTCTCTTAAACGGCCCTTCCTCAGGTGCATCTTTGTTGGCTGTGCCTACTTGTCCCTGTGTCGAGGCCCCCCTCCCTCTCAACCCTGTTCTCTGTCCTCAGATGCTGAACATTCTTTCCCCTCCCCGCAGCCCACCCCAGCTTGGGGAAGCCCTGGTCCCAGGCAGCTGGGCTCCCTGTGGCTCAGAGACTAACTCAGAGGCCCCTCGCCCTTGTGAGGTTGCTCGGAAGTCTGGGCACCAGCCCCCGGAATGGAGGAATTTTACCGAATTAACACCAGACCGTGGGTGTGTACAACTCCTCACCCAGGACCGCCAGCTGATACATTGACTGGACCTAGCCAGCAAGCAAGGCCCCCCAGACCCACCTAAACATACTGAGGTGAAGCTGGCTTTACGCACCCTGCAGTCCAGTCTCCCAGATGATGATGTTCTGGCTGCTTTTTTTTCACCCCTCACCCTGCACAGAGGTGCAAGTTATGTTTAAGATCTTAGTACAAGCGGTTCCAATGGTAACCCATACAGTTATGACTTGTCCTCCCTGGCCAGGGTCAGCGGTGGGGACAGCAGGTTAAAAAGGGAATCTGCTGGCCATGGGCTCCTGCTTGCTGCTCCTTTGGCCTCAGTTGTCTTGTCCACCACTTGCCCTTCATCCTCCCTGTTCTTGCTCAGGCTGAGAATCTTCAGCCCAGGCCTTCACCATTGTCCCTCAGTTTTCCCATCTGTAAAATGGGGATATGAATGGTACCTCCCTCCCAGGGAGGTTATTTGAGTTAAGTGAATTTATAGAAATTTAATATATGTAAAGATAATAACACAATAGCACATAACAAATACCAAGGCATCTGCTATCATTATAGGAAGTTAAGCAATTTGTCCAAAGTCACATAGTAAGCAGCTCGATTTGATGCCAGCCCAGGCTACCCTGCTCCAGAGCCCCTGCACTTGTCCTGTGCTGGTGAGACTTTGCACTAGCAGGATTAGGAAACCGTATTCATGTACATAGCTCATCCGTAAAGAGGGGAAACAGCAGCTGCTAGCGGCTAGGAGACATTTCTAGGGAAGAGTCCATTCATAATGGTAGTGCCTGAACTCGTTCCCACTTTGTGGCTATTAGAATCACTTGATAGTTTGTTCGTTTGTTTTTTTAATTGCATATGTCAATCAAGAGAGTGATGAGAATCAAATAATCACCTTGACTGGAAAAAAAAAGAAAAGAAAAAGCAAACTCCAGGTGCTTCCAGCACTGATGGGAATCCTGCATTTCTTCGTTCTGTATTTCCCTCTTGCACTGCACCCAGCGCTGTTGGGGATGCCGGTGGGGCGAGGGGCAGGGGGAGCACTCTTAGCAGGGAGACACTATGTGCGTCCATGGAACAGTGACACCTTTGGTTGCCAAAAGGAGTAGTTCACTTAACTCACGGTTAATATCTGACAAGGACTTTGGTGACAGACTCTGAGATGGTCTGTGATGCCTCCTCCTGGCCTTCCTGTCCTGTGCAACCCCACCCCTGCGTGAGGGTGGGACCTCTGTGGGCGGGACCTGTGAGAGGGTAACTGGGTTGGGATGGATGGGATTATGTGCACTTGATTATGTTACAAAGAACTGGAACCACGTCCTTGCCAGCATACCTCCCCCGCCGCCCACTGGCGGCTCTGAGGAAGCAAGCTGTCATGCTGGGGTCTGCCTGCGGAGAGAGATACTGAGGTACCGGCTGACACTGAACAAGAAACTGAGGCCTCTCCCTGCCATCCAAAGGAACGGACCTCTGCCACCCACCACGTGAGCTTGCAAGCAGATCCTCCCCCCATCAAGCCTCAGATGAGACCTCAGCCCTGGCCAGCACCCTGATGGCCGCCCTGTGATGGCCGCCCTGCGGCAGCCCCCGTCCAGCCTGTCCAAACTGCTGTGAGAAACTGTGGTACAATCAGTGTGTACTGTTTTAAGCAGTGAAGTTTGTTATGTTGTTTTACAGCAACACAGAACTAACATAAGGTTACTAACACTAACATGTTAGGTGAACAGTCCTGCATGGAACCGTTAAGGGATACAAAAAAGCGTAAGGAACCCAGCACTTCAGGAGCTTTCTGGCGACAGTCAAGGTGAGAAAGGAAACAGCATGGCTTCACTCTTTGACAAAAAGGAAAGTAATCTTCTAAAGAGGCAGCTTGGCTCCTCATTCTAAAACTCATGTGGACTGTAGAATCTATGAACAGAGCCTAGTGTCTGTAGCGTCTGGACCGACCTGCAGTTCCAGGTCCCTCCCCACCCTGCCTTCCTTCCTGCCTGACCTCTTGCCACATCATGCCCTCCTGTTCCCTGCCCTCCTCCTGGACTGCTCTTCTTCCTGCTCTGTCTGTTGACTCCTATGTTTCAAGGACCAGCTTGGACCTGTCATCTCTTCTGCAAAGCTTTCTTTAGTTCCCTAGCAGAATTAACAACCTCCTGACCTCCCAAATATTTGTTAACAAAGGTATTGTGTCGTGTTATTCGTTTCTGATTTTTTGTTGAGCACCTACTAAGTTCTAGGCCTCCTGTTAGGTGCAAGAGATACTGTCACAAATACAGCACAGGGCTGTCCTTGGGGCCTCCAGCCTGGGGGTGGCACCATAGTCATAGGCCCACCTTCTCCACATAGGGCCAGGCCCTCTCTGCGTCCTTGGCACTCAGTACCCCACACAGCAGTCTCAGTGCTGGTTAAGTGAGTGACTCAGATTACCTCATGACGGGCTGCTGGCTTCTTGACAGGCTTTTGGTGATGAGTTAGCTGTAAAATATTCCCCAAGTGGCTGAATTGGTTGGATATTATCAATTAGTGATGTCATGGGAATTCACCGCTCAACACGTAAATGCCGGCGAAAACTGACTTAGTTTGCCCATGATGGATAAAGGGCCTGGGGCACGGGCTGACCATAACTGATCAATGGGTTCAGCAGCTTTTTCAGGTGGTTCCCAGCTTACCCAGTCTCAGCCGCATGGAAGGAGACGGAACAGCCTGTGCCAGCGATAGGAGATTCACGCATCTAATCGATGTGAAAAAGGAAGGACTTGAGCCGCAAGTTAAAAAGAAAGGGGCCAAGTCATGGCCCTGTTCTTTCTGGTTGCTTGGAAGCACCCCTAGGTGTTTAGGAAGTGGGATACTCCAGCCCCTCGGAACCAGTGGCAGCCCCATTTGACAAGCCTGCGAGGGTGCTGCCGGCACTGCCAGGTGGTGTTGGAAATGTCTGAGGGTCCTGGAGGGCACAGGCTCTATGGCACTTGCCTGTTGCCACGGGGAGCAGCCCACTCCACCCTCCCATTGCGCACCCCCCTGGCAACTCCCTGGCCATCCTAGGCAAATATATGGCCCCCTGTGCTCGGTGTCCAGGAGAGTCTCCCTCCCAAGCATCTTGACCTGAAGGGAGGGATGGGACGCTGCCACAAGGTCCCCCAGAAGAGGGGTCCTGCCAGCCTATTCTGAGGCCACCCTCCATGTCCTGCATCTCCCTACACCACAGCTCGGTTTTCCTGGCTGTGGCCCATCTCTGCACCTGGGGCCTCCACTATCTCGGCTCAGATTTCCAAGCCGCTCCAAAACCCTCTGGTGGGAACCCCTGCCCCTCCCCCAGACACTGCCCAGGCCTCAAGGGGTATGAACGAGGGTCCTGGAATCCTCCTGGAGTTCTGCTTCGTTGCCTGGAGCTTGTTTACTGTGGACTGTGGCCTCTCCCTGGGGAGTTGCGGAGAGCCTTCTCCCTGGTCTTGGGGAACCCGTCTCTATTTATTTCCTCACCTCCCCCATCCAGTTTGCCCTCCTTCCCTGCTGGGTGGCGCTGATGTCCCCTTTTAATTTAAGCTGCAGGGAAATGGTCTCAGGAACGTCCTAAAGAGCCACCCAGTATAGCCTATGACCTAAAATACCTTCCTGTGAGGCAAGCCCCTTGTATTAGGTCTCTGCCTCCCCCACCCTCCCTAGAGATGCACCATTTCTGGTGTCCTATCTCATACCCATTTTTCTGTTTGGTTCTTGTGGTTTGGTGACCCAAATCTTGGCCTGACATCTTGGCTGAGGGCCCGGCACTACTTTGGCTCCCTTTTCAGACCCGGACGAAGTTCGGGAAGGGCTACCCACTGCTGCACTCCCCACTCCTCAGGTTGCTGGGGGCGCCCTGCCCTGCCCAGCCCCCACTCCTGCAGGAAGTCTGTGATCTTTTTCTTTTTTTTTAAAGACTTTAATTTATTTCTTTTTAGAGAGAAGGGAAGGGAGGGAGAAAGAGGGGGAGAGAAACATCAATGTGTGAGATAAACATAGACTGGCTGCCTCTCGTACACACCCCAAATGGGGTCGGAACCCACAACCCAGTCACGTGCCCTGACTGGGAATCCGACTGGCGACCTTTCAGTGTGCCAGGTGATGCCCAACCAATTGAGCCACACCAGTCAGAGCAAGGATTTGTTCTTAAAAGTTCTCTTTTTAAATAAAGTTATGAACATGATAGAAATTTTAAAACAAAATGACTCTCTCCCAAACCCTTGCTTTCCAGGCCCACTCTGCAGAGGTAACTATTTTTGGTTTCTTGTTCCTTCCAGATAGTATTTTCTAAACACTGACCACCCCCACCCCCACCCCGCCACCCAATGAGAAGCCCTGATTCATCGTGTTTGCCGATTTTCGCTGTGTAAGTGCTCCCACCATGGCTGATTTCCAGCTACCAACGTGACATCAGTGAATGTGGCATTAAGGAGGAAGGCGGGCATTAGCTAGGGATGAGAGCCAGCTCCGGCACACCATGGTAAAATTGTGTGTATGTCATTAAGCACACAGCCAGACACACACAAATGGAATCACAGGGCCCCCTCCCCTTGCTTCTGACCTTGCACTTGACCAACTTGCAGGGCAGAAGGATGAAGGCAAATACAGCAACCACAGCAGAATGGATGCGTCGGCCCATCTGTTACTCATATGAGACCGCCGATTGGAAGGGTCTGTCCTACTGAGAAGTGAGCAGCAGAAAACTATGACACGTCATCAGGTAAACTATGGGGCAAAGTGATTTTAAGAGCTAGTTACGTGGGATGACATTTTTGAACAATGAAACCGTTGGTCTGAGTAAATCCTATCTTGAAGAAACAATATCTTAATTTCGAATGGAGTACTTAGGAGTTAAGAGAACACTGATTCAGGACAGGATCTAAACTGTTCTGCCGCCGGGGGGAGAATCTTCACCTAGTTCTCTTTATAGCTTCAGATGATTGATCAAATTTCCCATTCTCCCAGCCAGGGAGACTTCAGGAATCCACAAAACCTGGAGAGAGGAGTCTAATGAGAGACATCAGGTGCAGGCGTGTGACTGTGAGCGTCCTCAGTCTCTTCAGAAGCCATGACATCCACCCAAGGATCCGCCTTGGTGGCTGCCCAGGAACCCCTCTGAGTTCCATTAGGAAACATTTGTTTTGAACACGGGCACAGGGAAGAGGATTTCAACTCCCTGGGTTTCCGGGTGACTTCCTCTGTGGTTGGCTTGTCACTCCGCCTCCTGGCGCCTCGGCAGGTACTTTGCTCTCCCAGCAGTCTTTATCAGACAGAGGACAATTAAGGCTGGTGTCCCCCTGTGCTCTGTTGGTCTGGGTTATTCTCTGGAAAGCTGCTTCTGATAGGCAGTTGAAATGGGGTTTAGCACACTCTTTACATGACAGAAGGTGACCTCGTGACCCAAAAGAGCCTCAGGCCACGCTGGCCACTGTGAACCTCTCATCTCTGCTGCAGTCCCGGACTGCTTGGACAGGGGGCACAATGTTGCGCACTAGAACCACAAACCACTTGTTAACAAGAAAATGATAGCTCATCTCGCCCTGACCGGTGTGGCTCAGTTGGCTGGGCATCATCCTGCAAAGTGAAAGGTCACTGGTTCGATTCCCAGTCAGGGTGCAGGCCTGGGTTGTGGGTTTGATCCGTGGGTTGGAGTGCGTACAAGAGGCAACCGATCGGTGTTTCTCTCCCTCTTTCTCCCTCCCTTCCCCTTTCTCTAAGTTTAAAAAATAGAACCTAAAAAAAAATAAAGTGCCCATCCATGCCTAGAGCCAACAAGGGATTCACTGCGAATGTGCAAGTCTCAGGGTCCTGGACACTTCCCACGGCAGGTCCTGCAGCAGGAGGCCACAGACCACTCAGCAGCAGCCCCTGGGGCTCTCCTTGAAGCAGGGGGCCTGCCCCTACCTTGGGAAGCCATCCCGAGGGCCTCATCTTTGCCAGGGGTGCATGTCAGGCAAAGCCATCGCTAATGGGCATATGAGAATATACAAGATGGGTGTACAAAGTTCAAGAGACTATCAGGTTGGAACCAGATAGCTGAGAAATCTCTTCGCTTAACACAGATACAGGACACCAGTGTCATTTCGTTTGTTGAGGGACCAGTGGGAGGAGAATGGACCCTTGGGAGGGCAGGTAGCTCAGAGGTGATGTCCCTGCGTTTAAGCTAGGTGATGTCCCACTTAAAGGGGGGCTGAAAACCTAGAACGTGAGACTGAGACTCGGAGTCTAAAAGCCACAGCTGATAAAGAACCGAGGCTCCCTGGGAAGAAGGGTCACAGTCTCTGGACGCGTGCCTCTGCCCTACCCTCAGGACAGCGCTTTGAGTCACTGGCCGGTGTGTTTCAGAACACCCTTTGGGATGGGAGAAATGCAACTTTTCTTCCTTTTGGAGTTCAGAACCGAACAATTCTCTAAGGGGTCCACTCACATCAGGGTAGACGTGCCTCATTCACTTAGGCTGAGGGGCAGTAATGCAGAAGACTCTACCCTCCCAGTGGGAGGGTCCTCATACATTCCAGGGCTTTCTGTGGGGGCAGCAGGGGGCTCCAGAACAGAACTGGGCAGGGGGAACTCTTCTAGGGCTGGTGCAAAGGAACCAGCATGGGCAGAAGCAGAGGGGAAATCCACGGAGAGGGAATCTGGGGAGGGGGTGCCCTTTGGAGCACAGAGGTTCTGGGTGGATTTATCAGTCAAAGTCAAGATGAAGGAAAGGCCCAGCTGCATAAACATCAAGAAAAAATTGGGCCCTGGCTGGTGTAGCTCAATGGATTGAGCACGGGCTGTGAACCAAATGGTCGCCGGTTTGATTCCCAGTCAGGGCACATGCCTGGGTTTCAGGTCAGGTCCCAGGTGTGGTGTGCAGGAGAGGCAACCACACATCGATATTTCTCTCCCTCTCTTTCTCCTTCCCTTCCCCTCTCTCTAAAAATAAATAAATAAAATCTTTTAAAAAAAGAAAGAAAAAATTGGGAGCAGAGCAGATTGACCAGAAAACACGTAAGGAAAATCAGTTTTTTAAAAAAATAGTAAACCTGAAAGTGCCGGATGCCAGTGAGGATGTGTGGGGAAACGGATACTTTTAGGCACTGTGGTTGGGAAGTACTTCGGGGCCACTGGCTGGGTGTCTCCCACTGAGGTGTTGGCACAGGTGTTCCAGAAAAGAAGTACAAAGATGTTTATTGAAGCACAGTTTGTAACAGCAAAAAAAAGTGAAAACAAAGGAAGGACGAAATGAACTCCGACTTGCTCGGGGAGGCAGTCCACACTGCAGTTCAAAGGCACGGGCGGGGTCTCCAGCGGTCACGTGGATAGCCTCACAAAACGTAGTTTTAAAAGCAGGCTGCAAAACGGCCCACACAGTGATTCCTTTCACATAAAGTGTCAAACACACACAATGCCATTACTCCGTTTAGAGATGCGTTCATGGCACGTAGCAAAGAACAAACAAGCGTGGGGGCTATTTTCACCAGTCTCAGGGGAGGGGCTACCGCTGAGGACTAAGAAGGAGGGAAAAGCACAGAGCTTTAGCTATTTCTATAAAGCTTTATTTTAAAAATCTGAAGAAAATAAGGCAAAGTATTAGCATCTATCAGATGGTGGTGGTGGGTACAGATGCCTACTCCTATTACATTTCGTACTGTGAGAGGCAGAATAACGGCCCCGAAGATGTCCATCCGTGTCCTAATCCCCAGAACCTGTGAATATGCTGCCTTATGTGGTGAGAGGACTTGCAGATATAATTAATTTAAGGATCTTGAAAGGGGGAGACTATTCTGAATTTTCTGAGGGACCCAATGTGATCACAAGGGTCCAAGTAAGAGGGAGGCAGGAAGGTCAGGGTCAGAGAGCGGACACAGGACAATGGCAGTGGAAGTTACAGGGATGCGCTTTGAAGACAGAAGGGGCCACCAGTCAAGGAATGCAGAATGTCCCTAGAAGCTGGAAAAGATACTTCTGACCTAAAAGAACAAACCTGTGAGGGGTTCTTTTATTGTTGTTTTGTAAAGATTATTTATTTATGTATTTATTTTTAAAGAGAGGGGAAGGGAGGGAAAAGAGATGGAGAGAAACATCAACGTGTGGTTGCCTCTCCCTCGCCCCCCGCCGGGCCTGGCCGGCAACCCAGGCATGTGCCCTGACTGGGAATCGAACTGGCAACCCTTTGGTTCACAGGCCAGCGCTCAATCCACTGAGCCACAACAGCCAAGGTCTAGTTTGTTTTGTTTTAAGTCACTAAATTGGTGGTAACTTGGTATAGTAGCAACAGACAAATAATGTAGTACTTTTTTAAGACTGTTCATAATTTTAAATCGTTTGCCTTTATTTTATGCCGTTAAGTTAAGAGAATGGTGGTAAGGCCTACAGCCCGTCTTCCTGTTCCCCCTCCTTCAGAGGAGGAAGAGCTGTCCAGGAGCACCACTCTCAGCCACCGCTGTACTGAAAAGGCCGCACTGCATGCCCACCTCCAGTGGGCCCTGGGATGCTGGGAGCCCTGGTTGTCAGAGCATGTCCTCCTGGCTGTTGGGGTGAGCCACGCCCAGGAGAGCCTCTGGAGCTGGTCCCTGCCTCCCTGGTAGGTCAAGCTGCCAGAAGCTCACGGAAGTCCGAGGGTGACCACAGGGACAGACTGGAGACACTATGCGAGGGGCTCCCCTAAGGACACTTCTCACCCCTCCATCCACCTCCTGATAAGGCCAGAGAGACTGCCTGGGGGCTCAGCCTGCAGGGAGAGTCCAGGTTCTGGATGGGCCAGGCCCTCTTCCAAGGCCAGAGCACCTCAGTGACCAGGGAGGGGCAGCATTCTGCTTGGCGGAGCCTGGACTTGGGTGGGTGGCCTCCCAGGAGGATCAACTGGGGGGCAGGAGAGGGGGGCGGGGAACAGCATGAGCTGTTGCAAGTGGGAAGTGTCCAGGAAGGGAGACCATTTGTTGAAGAAGTTGGGCGTGAAGGGAAGGAGGCTGATAGGAGAGGGGAGTAAAAGGCAACTAAGGATCCTGAGAGAGGTCAATTCAAAAAAAGAAATATCTGTGTATTTGTGTGAGTGTGCGTGTGTGTGCGCGCATGGGCGTGCAGACGGATGCACACCCACGGGCTCCAGGTGAAGGGCTGTGGCCGGGAGGGAAGCGGGAGAGAGGGGGGTGACCCAGGCCACAGGCTCTGGAGGAGGCTGCAGGGCCCAGAACTTGGCACAGACAGAAAGGGGTGGTCTCGGGCAGGAGAAAAGGTGGCTCTTCTCTTCCCAGACCTGGAAACTAGGCAGAAAATACAGAGACCAAGGTCTGGAAGAGCACCCCACCTGCCCCGGAGTCCCCGCTGTGGGAGTGGGGGACGAGGGAGAATGAAGGGCTTCACTCCACCTGGATTACCTGTTTTACAAGAGCGGTGTATTCCCACATTACTTGTGAAATTAAAAACGGACTCCAGTATATCAGCCCCTAAGAGCAGCGCTGACAGTAAGTGCTGCCAGAGTTGTTCAGCAAAGGCTCAGGCAGGTGTGGGGCTCGCTGAAGAGTGTCTGGGACGGGGCTTGACTGGTGAGGGAAAGAGCTGAGGGTTAAAGGGAAGGGGTGGCAGGTCTTGAAGGCACAGAGAACCCCATGGCCAGAGCAAGGCCCCACTGAGGAGGAAGGGGCAGCTGCGGAGATGCAGACCAGCTGCTTCAGAGCCTCCTCAAGGCCTGTTGAAAGCCCAGCCCCACCACCCCACCCTCCCGCCCCCGAGTCTGAGTCACGAGGCCTGCGGGAGGCTCTGGAGCTCCCATGTGCTTCAAGTTCCCCAGATGATTCTGATGCGTAACCAGGTAACGGGTCCACCTGAGGAAGGATTCTGTGGGGGCCGGCGTGGGGTGGGGTGGAGTGGGGAGATTGCAATGTGAGGAGAGGGACCTGAGGCCTCACCCCCCTTCAACCAAGGCAGCTCAGCACTGATGTTCTGCCTGGGAGCACCCCAAAACCCGAATCAATCATTGAAAAAATAAAGTGTGAACACCCCTAGACTAGAATAAGAGAATGGAAGTGACGTCACTTCGAAGGAAACGGGGCCATACCTGGCACGACCATGCTCCTGACCAGCCAGGCAACTCTCGAGGCCCCAGGGTGAGGCGGAAGAGAGTGGGAAAGAAGTGGTGGGGCAGGGGCTGTGCTAGGAGGGGAATCTGAGGACTGACTCTCGGGGCGGCACACGGGGGAGAAAGAGAACCACCCCTAGGCCTGCGCCCCACAGTGGGGCTTTGCCAGGGGGACCTGGGGTGCTGCAGAAGCAGCCACATTGTGGGAAGGGTTCCCAGATAGAGGTGACAGCCAGGGTAAATCTGCTTTCATGGCTGCCTCGAGGACACAGGTGTCTTGCTGGGGAGAGGGCTGGAGAGCCCCGAGCCGCCTGACGGAACTGCGGGAGGAGAAGGGAAGGAACAAGCTCAGTGAGCTAATGGAGGAAAGTTCTGGTGAGGTGGCAACCTCCTCACGAAAGTGTATTCTCCGGGTCCCCTTTCCCTGTGGCAATGGTGTGGGACAGCGTAGCGCCAGGGCACCAGCAGGGTGGGTGATGGGGGAGGCAGAGCAGTCTGTTGTCCCGGTCCCCTCCTGTAAAGGATTTCTCACCCCAGACATATGGCTCAGCATCTGGGCTCTAGTTACCTGTAACCCAACCTCCCAGCTACTCCCCTGGAGCCTGCCGCCTGTTCCTCTGCCAACTTCTCTCCACTGTGTCCTTGCCCACCTCCCCGGCCTCACTCAGCCCAGGTCCCACACACCTCAGAGCAGGGAACTGAGGGGAAGGAGGGCACCTTCTGTGGGTCACATGGCTGGGGAGGGGCCGAGTTAACTCACCCTCAGACTCAGCTCAGCTCAGAGTATTTCTTATCAACTGCAGGGTTTTTTTTTTTTTAAGGTACTGCAGTACAAAATAACATTCTGGCACAGTGTGTTGATAATTTAAATAAATATAACATAAAACAGGCCCAGCCCTGGCTGGTGAGGCTCAGTAGATTGAACACTGGCCTGTGAACTGAAAGTTCGATTCCCAGTCAGGGCACCTGCCTGGGTTCTGGGCCAGGTCCCTGGTCAGGGGCGTGTGAAAGGCAACCAATATCTCACACGATGAAGTTTGTCTCCCTCCCTTTCCCTCTCTCTAAAAATAAAGAAATGAAATCTTAAAAAACAAACAAAACCAAAAAAAACCCAAGAAGAACAAAACAGGCCCAGAAGAATTGGGCATATTCTCAAGAAAGAGGGAAAAATTAGAAATGCATTTTTTCTTTTTGTTTTATCAACAGTAATGCAATGAGCACTTTTGTAGCTACGTTTTGGACACCTTAAAGATTCCTTTCAGTAACTTCTAGACGTGAAATGGACAGGTCAAAAAGTACTGGTAATATTAAGGCTTAATTTTCTTCCCAAAGGCTGCCCTGGTTACCGTGCATTCCTGGAAGGAGCTCATGAGAAGCCCTGTCCAACGCTAGGTGTTCAGCTGCCAGTCTGACAGGCAGTAAGAGGGAACATCACCTCGAGTGGCTTTATTTCGCCTCGCTTTGCGCATTAAGGGGCTGGAATTTTCTTCTTACTAACCCTGGGTCTCATCGCGTTGATTCACCTGGCTGCTCGCACCTGCCACCTTTCTCTTCTGCGCTGTGCTTTACAAAAGTCACTTGACACTGAGGACATTTGCCTCTGTTGCCACATCTGTCTTCCCTTCTGTCTGGGAAAATGTATTCTCTCTCCCATGCTTGTAGTCTGCCTTTTCAATTAGTTTTGTTTGTGGTTTTTGACATATAGACATTTTGTATTAAAAAAACTGAATCTAGTAGGCTGTTTTTGTTTATTTCTGTCTTGGGTGAGGCACCCATTAATCTTTTCAGTCATAAACAGTAAGAAAAGAAAGGAATGTTTTGGGGGGGTGGGGGAAATTTAAGCTCTGGGAGGACAGGCTGACAGGCTGAGCACGTGAGGCCCCAGCTCACTGAAGGTGACTGGCCCAGGTCTACACTGGAATCCCTGTTGGGGGCGGTGGGGGAGGGAAAAGGGACACGGGCAGAAGGACCTGCACAGCCAGCAAGGGCCTGGCCAAACCCAGGTGTAGAGGGAAGACGTCTCTAGGTGGGTCCTGTCTGATGACAGCATTGGAGAGCAGCCTGCCATGGCCGGGGAGACCATGTTATCTCACCCAAAAAACCAACACAGTGTCTGAAACGCCCAGAGAAGGGGACAGAAGCAACACAAAGGAGCTGTCCTTGGACCCGACTGAGGTCCCAGCTGCCACTAGACAGACAGGCAGCCTGAACACCACGCCTCGAGTTCTGCTGACTCCCACATGAAGTCAGAGATACCAGGTCCAGTTTATACCCTTTCCTAGGAACTGAGGACTGCTGCCAGGGGGCGGGGTGGGGGGCATCCGCTCCTGAAGTTCAGGCCAAAGACTCCGAAGTTGCTGTTGGCCCTGCTGGAACTTTAAGAATCACGGAAAGGTTGATTGACTTGCCTTTCTCCTACGTCGGAAGTGCAAAAGTCCTCCAGCGTGGCTTGTCCTTGAAATTTTAAAATGCCCTCGCAGTTTTCACGTTGTGTGTTTAGTGTTTGCATACTGAATTAGAAATCGAAGGTCAGAGGCATCCTTGGTAACTTACTGTGGACATTTCAAAAGAGCGCTCTCTGGCTGATAGGAAGTAGTGACAGAAATAGACTGTTAGGTCACCGGCTGATTGCGGTGGAAACGCAGAGGTTTTCCGAGAGGAAAGAAAGGGAGGTAGGGAGCCAGACTGACCGCCAGAGAGAATGAGTGTGTCGCTGAGCGGCCCGGCACCAGACGGGAAGTTTGCCTAGCCGCTAAAGCTGGGTGAGCAGGCGCCTGAACTACACAGCTGTTTTGACTTGAAGGCTTTTCCTGGCGGGCCTGTTCGCACAGGAGACCGAGAGGGTCTGCACTGAGCTGCCTGGGGCGGCCCGGCATTCGGTTGCCGGGCAACCCGGTGTGTCTGGGTGTGTCCCCTTCGTGCTCGCTCTCCTGCTGAGCAGTCTGTGTGCCGGCTTCTGGGCGGTGACCATGCCCACATGCTCAGGTCTGTGCCAGCCCCTGGCCTCTGGGCTCCGTGCACACACACACAGACACACAAGCAATAACGTCGCTGCGGTTCTTCCAAACTTCTGCCTCGGGAGGCTGTGGCTGAAACTGCAGTTTCCGTCTGGCGGATGGTGCGCAAGTCCCTCTGTGACTGGGTGTTGGACTATTTAAGGCTCTAGGAGGACCCTGCTTGTGTCTGAGGGTTTAGAGAGGGGAACTGGCCCCTCCAGGAGCCGCACGCCTCTCTCTGGGGGCTGGCCTTGGACATCGGTGGCTTGGCAGTAGTGATGACGCCTGCCGGACACACTTTACACTGCCCTCACAGGAATCTTGTGAACTGGGTATTTGGAACCAGCCCGCAGTATCTTGGCACCAAGGACAGGGACCCCTCTAGGCACAACGGAAATGTCAAGGACTGGAACACTGCCCACGTTGTGAGCGCCTGACACTGAAAGGGGTTTCTCAAAAAAATTTTTTTTAAATATTTAGAACAATGAAAGCATCTTTGAAATAGAGAACTTTCTAGGGGGACTCCTTTAGAGTTCTGTTTGGATTTTTAAGAGATCTATTTTAATACTGTAAAGGTGAAAAAATGGGTTATTAAGGGAGATATTCGCTCAGGCCTCTGCTCCGGCAGGTGGAGCCAACCGAGACAGACCTGGGCCCAGAACCGGCTCCCAGGCCCCCGGGGTTTCCCAGCCTGTTTGCATTTCTGTTGACATCTGTGTGTCTAAGGGCGTGTCCTCCCTGCTTTGTGCACATGCTAGCTCTAGGTGTGTCCCAGCAGCTCGGCAGTGGGTGTTTCTCCACCGCAGGGAAATTCCAGGGGCAGATCCTGCCTCAGCTGCTGTGAGACAGAGTTTCCTTGGGAGGAAACCGGCTCTCAGAGCCCAGAGCAAACGAGTTTCCACTCCTGGTGCTGGGAGGGGGGAGGCAGGAGGGAGGAGGCTGGGGGAAGGAAGAGGGAGGAAGGAGGAAGGTGGAGCTCTCCTTATAGACAGCCCCTGCAAGGGAGCCGCCCCAGGGCCCATAGTCCCGGGGCACCCTGGAGCCTTCAGACACAGTTTAAATTTAGACCTTCTATTCCAGTCCTTGCAGCTTAGCCTCACCCTGTATCCAGGCAGCCTGCCACTTTCCCCAGACACAACTCCTCCTGGACCCTGGGGGACCTGGGGGTAGAATGTGGAGTCAGTTTTTCTCCCAGGGGCAAATTGTGCCCTAATAATTATTTTGTGCGGCTGTGGAATTGTGATGGAGAGAGGTCTGGAAAGAAGATCAAAGCCAGAAAAATCCACCACCCTAACTCCTATTTCCAAACCTGGGGCCTCCCCCCCATATCCACACACCCTGAAATGCACCCGTCCTGCAGGCGTCCGTGCACCACTGGAGCAACTGCGATGGGACCCAGGCAGCCCCATTCACCATTCAGTGGAAATTCAGACAGGAGACTGGTTACGTGGTGGGGAAAGTGCTGTGGAGGGTGCATGCCAGAGGGGAGGTGGCTGGGAAGCTGGGTGAAAAGGTGAAGGGATGAAGAACTAGAACTGGTAGTCACAACATAGTCCCAGGGACGACAAGTACAGCACAGGGAGTGACACTGTAATAACTATGTCAGTGCCGGGTGGGCACTGGAAATATCAGGAGGACCACCTTGTAAATTGGATCATTGTCTAACCACTATGCTGTACACCTGAAACTAATACAAAATAATATTGAATGTAAACTAGCTGGAGAATAAAATTTAAAAAGAGGTTAAAATAAAAAAGGAAAGAAAATACTCTGGGGACAGGCAGGGAGCATATCAACACACCGTAACCCTAGTAATTCTCTGGAAAGGAAGATCCAGGAAAGCACGCTGCTGCATTCCCCCGCCGAGAGCCGAGAGAGGTTGGCTGTATTAACTGAACACTCACTATGCACCAGGAACTGTACCCAGTGCTTTAAATGCATTATTGAATCTTATCCTCACACTGTTGAGTCACATTTTTCTGTGAACTCCCATGCATGTATGTGAATAAAAAACTCATCTTTTCTCTGGATAATCTACATGCTGCCAGTTGATTTGAAGGCCCCCAAGTACTGCACTTAAGAGGGTAGAGAAAAAGGTCCCTCCCACAACCTGGAGGGAGAAACACTGGTGGCGCCATCCTCCAGGTGGGAGGGGACCTGACCCGTTGGTGGTGGTCAGGACCGATTTGTGCTGTTTTTTTCTCTACTTGGTTGCTGTGCATCCAAGGACACTATAATTCTGCAACTGCGTTTCTTCCACACGAAGCAAACATACACTGGAAACTGCTCCTTAGCCTCATCAACACGCTTCCAGCTGAAAGAAGGGCCCTACCAGGAAGGGCCATGGCGAAGCAGTGGCTTGGCTGGCCTTAGAGGGCAAGTGGGGGCGCTTACTCTGGGGAATGCCCCGTGGTCCGCAGTCCTGCCCTGCGCTCTGTGGGCCAGAGGGGATCCCTTCAGGCAGGACTGACTCACAGTAAACACACCCATCAAGCACTGATGTAAAAACCAGAATGCTCTCTTGGTATTTTAGAGAGAAGCCTGTCTGGCCAAGCAGATACTCACGTTGGCGGGACAGTCTCTGTCCTGGTGTGTGAGTCCGGTAGGAAACTGCACACTCTAGTGGGAAGGTTGCTGGCCTTTGTTGGTGTATCTTGGTGGCCCAAAGTGATGAAGGGCTGAATTTTCATGACAAGAAAGCCCCTACTAGCCCTGTGGATTGTTGGGACAAAGCACATGTTCTTCAGCTGAAAGCTAAATAATGATAAACTTGGAACTGCTCTGAGTGGGGGGAGAGGGAAGCCTGCCTACCCAGCCCGCCCCAGGGCACTCTGGGGAACAGTTGGAACTCTTCTAATTCTTACCATGATTCTTTTTTTTTAAATAAAGATTTTATTTATTTATTTTAGAGATACAGGAAGGGAGGGAGAAAGAGAGGGAGAGAAACATCTATACATGAGAGATACATCGGTTGCTCTCACATGTCCCCAGCCAGGGACCTGGCCCACGACCCAGGCATGTGCCCTGACCAGGAACTGCACTGGTGACCTTTCGGTCCGCAGGCCAGCGCTCAATCCACTGAGCCACACCATTATGTGGGTTTAGCGTCATTCTGAGGTGTCCCTGGCTAATGTCTGCTGCCCTGCCCAACACATCTCGTGAGAGAAGCTGGGAGGAGAGCTGCTTGGTTGCAGGAGGGTTCAATATTAGGAAGGTGGCTTTTTTTTAAAAGAGACCTCAGGTTAGCTTGGGAGGGCAAGGTGGACAGAGATCCAGAGATCTAGAGCCTATTCTGGCTCTGGATAGACAGAGATCCTGGAATTCTAACACCTGGATTTGGGGACACCACAGATCAAGTCTAGCCAAAGGCCAACCTATCTCTGATGCCCCTGCTCAAAATTCTACCATGTAGTCCTTTTTTGGATTAAGATACTATAGTCCTGTGAGGCCCCTTCTGAAATGCAAACCCACCTAAAGAGGAATACAGAACTACCTCACCCAGTATCCCTGGAATTTTGGAGGTGAGGAAATGAATCCAAGAGTTATCCTGAAATTTCTGGCTATGTCTGGGTACTCCTGTTTCTCTGGAGAGGCATTCTTTTTCAATAAATTCCTTGGAAATGACCAGAGAAATAAATATAAAGAACAGTAGTAGGGTAAAGTTATTTATATATAAATAAGGAACAATTTCCAAGACAATACTGTTACATTAAAAAAGCCAGGTGCAGACCAAGTGCCTAATATCTTAGTATTTAAGTAATAAAAGGCAGTGCCCCAGGGCACCTTCAGTTTGGCTGTAAATGTGCACAGCTCTGGAAGGAAAGCCTCTGCAAAGTCTGAGGCTGAGGGGCAGGGAGGGAGAGAACTTTCTCATCATATTCTCTTTGCAACTTTTCAATGTTGTCCCATGTGCTCATTTATCAATCCAAAGAAAATTTTGTTTTCCTGCTCCAAAAATCCAATCAACATGTTGTCCTCAGATAGAGGGTGCATCAGACACTAAGCTGATAAGAACAGATACTACACTTGATCTGGGCCAAAAGGCCGATAACAATTTGTTTTTAAAAATGCATTTGGCCTGATAAGAAACTGCAGATGCTCCAGCTTTAGCTCAACCCAGTTCTGTGCTCTGCCACTGCCCTGCTCCCAGGTCCTCATCACGGGCCAGGAAGAACCGCACGGCAATGGCCTTGGGACCAAAGGACGCTGGCAGGGGAGCAGGTGCCCGTGGCAGTGGCCCATGGGATCCTCTGGCAAGAGTCTGAGACGCTATCAATATCTTCATTTACACCCCATAATGGCCAGAAAGAATAGAAGGACCACAAGCCTCAACCCCAGCAGATGGTGCCAGCCACATACAGCAAAGGGCTGGCAGGGTGACAGTGAAGGCTCGAGGTGCCCTCGGGAGGGCTGGGCAGGCTTGTTCATCCTCTCTGTACCACAGGCCCCTCTGGAGTCTCTTGAGGCTTCTTAACTCTTTTCAGAGTGAGGTTTTATTTTATTTTTTAAAATTTTTATTTATTGATTTGAGAGAGAGAAAGAAGGGAGAGAGAGAGGTGGGGGAGAGAAAGGAACATCGATGTGTCGTTCCACTCATTTATGCATGCACTGGTTCGTTCTTGTATGTGCCAGGACAGGAGATCCTATCTGCAACCTCGGCACATTGGGACGACGCTCTAATCAACTGAGCTACCCAGCCAGGGCTCTCAGGGTGAGGTTTTCAATGCATACAGCAAAACACCCAGGATTACAAAAGAAGCAAATTATACTGAAATACAATTGCTATGTATGACTGGTAACTCTATTAATGAATTAAATCAGGACAAGATCTGGCAGCAGGCCTGATAACTACTGATTTTGAAATCACGGTGAGTAACAGAAAGCAGTTTGCCACTCCAAAATATGCCTTTTAGGATACTGATTATTTTAAGATATTATTTTCAAGAAACACGAAGAAACTTTGACCTCCCCCCAAGTGCCTAAAAGAATTTAGATGGAGGACCTGCTCCGGGAAGGGGGCTCTCATCACAGGTGACTATAGTTTAATAGGAACTACTGTGTAACAGACAGGGACGAGCCTAGCAAGGTTCCTCTAATCAAAGTCCTCCTGGTGTTCCCTCGTTAAAGATGGCCCCGCAAACATTTGATTACCAAGCATTTGCTTTTCCATCTCCATGTGAATTACTTCCTACCTTTCAAAGTCCCAAACCACACTCCTCAACCCCTGTTCCTTTTTGGCTCAAGGGGGCTTGTAAGCCCCAACTGCTAGATTTGTCCTAGGGTCTCACATTCCTATGGGACCCCCATATGTACATAAGTAACAAATTTAGACATTTTTTCCTGTTAATCTGTCTCACGTCAATTTGAATCATTAGACAAGCCAGAAGAATTTAGAGGGATAGAAAGAAAACTATTTTTCCTCCCCGACACAAGTGTAGATGAGATTTAAAGTATCTGTCGCAACTGAGGTGTGACATGAAAGCAGCTGTGACTTCTGTTGGTGACAGAATCCCAGGAGCCACCTAGGATACTGTGCTGTGATACCTGTGCACACAATAGAAGGAAATGTCAAACTTCACTGAAAGACTGGGGACAAGAGGCGTAAATTCTTCCCATCCAAGTTCACCAACTCCTGGAACCTTAACTGCAGGCGAAGAATCTATGGAGTGAATGTTTGAAGCGGCACCAGCACCAAGTTGGGTGGAAAACATGGATTTCTCGACCATCTCCCCAGACCAGTGTTTACTTTTTCCATTCCAAGTGGGTGCAGCGGGGAGCAGGAGCAGGGGGTGCAGGGAGACCTGGGTGCTAGTCTGGGACACTGTGCCCTGGGAGAAAGGCCTTTCACAGGAAGGAAGAGGAGATGTTTGGAAAACACAGGTTGTCCTGTTAGGCAGATAAGTTTCTCAGGTAAAAAGGTATCTATGGTAACAGCTCTCTTCCTGGTGCAGGCCTCCCTTTCCAATGTAAATTTAGACAGATGAGCCTTTCCTGAACCTGCTGGGTTTTGATGGCCTTTAGTTCAAATAATTCTCATACCAAAGTGACATATTTTGGGGTGGCAAATTCTGTTCCCCTTCAGGTCCTACATATTAGGTGTGCCTCCCCCATCTGTGGAACAAACCAGTCTGTCAGGAATTGAAAAATGGGAATAAATGTTGTGGAAGGTACATGGGGAACCATACTCTTCTATTTTTTTTTTGTATGTTGAAAATTTACTTAAATTAAAAAAAAATTAAAGCAGCTTGTTCTCAAGGTAATGATCTGAAAAGTACATGTATTGGAAAAGTCCCTGGCTCACCATCACAAACATGTGGAATGCTGCCGAACTACAAAACCCTAAATGCCCAAGAAAGGTGTAGAAACCACCATTTTCAATTCATTCCCTCTGAGTCAGACCTGATTGTAATTTCCAGTTTTAGGAAGTAGCCATGCAGCCATTGGAAGATTCTAGAATAAAGGTCAGTGTGCTCACTAAGAAATCAGTAGGGGGTTCTGCATCTGCTGGCCTTTTTCTTCCTCTGTGGTGACAACTGAACAAGCCCTTCTCCAAGCCTTTTAAATCTACTAGCTCGTTTACTCATGGGTCCTGGAGAATTACTACTGTTGTCCCCATTTGTGAGAGGACAGCGAAGGGTAAAGCAAGCGATCCATCCAGGTTACACAGGCCGTGATGGCAGAGCCAGGTCGCCCGTGGACATTGGAAGCACAGAGCTTCTCACACTGTGGCCAGACCCCAAGGCACATTCCCATCACAGGTATGAGACTCCTCTTTGTAAGAGTCTTCTGAGACACTCACACAGTGGAATATTATTCAGCCATAAAAAGGAATAGAAAAAGGATATATGCTACAACCTCGATGAACCTGGCAGCGCGGCTCGGTTGGTTGGAGCGTTGTCCTGTACGTTAAAAGGTTGCGGGTTCGATTCTCAGTCTGGGTACACGCCTCAGTTGCGGGTTCCATTCCCAGTTGGGGTGCATACAGGAGGCAAGTGATCAATGTTTCTCTCTCACACTGATATTTCTCTCTCTCTAAAAATCAATAAAAACATATCCTCAGATGAGGATTTAAAAAAATGCTAAGTTTATTGTGGATTCCATTCATAACAACATATGGAGTCCAGAATAAGCAAATCTGCAGAGACGGAAAGCACATTAGCAGTGGAGCTGGGGAGAGGGACAGACAAGGAGTGACTGCTACTGAGTTCGAAGTTTCTCTTTGGGGGTGCTAGAACATTCTGGAATTTGTGGTGATTGTGGCTCAATTTTGTGAATATGTGAAAAACTATTGAGTTAAACATACTTTTAAAGGGGTAAATCTCATACTACATGAATTACGTCTCAAAAAATAGTCTTTTGAGGATTCTCAATAATCTGCTCTAATGAGAAGAATATTTGATTTTAGTAAACCAGAGCTAGTGAAGAATAGCAGAATATACCACCTGCAAATATGCCCCTTTGGCATAAGGATGATTCTGAGTGGAAGGCAACCGAGAAGAAGCAGATACGGGAAAAGCTCTCTGCCCTCCTCCTGTTTGCCCAAAATCAGGATGTAAATTTACATAAAGTGTCCTTCCCTCCCTCTCTAGCAGGAAGGACAGAAGTTAATCACCAGAGAGTAAACCCTATCAGCCTGGAGATGGCACCAGAGGAACCTACATGACAACCCTGTGAAAATGAGCCCTTCCCTGCATCAGTTGCCCAGTACGTTTACACTCCCATAATTTGCCACCCTTTTGTCTAGTCACTTCTCTGAAAATGCGTTGTTCTTTTGTTAAGATGTTATATCAGGGGGAACCAAAATACCCAGAATATGTTAATAAAAAAATTTATATTTATTCTAACATGTTTAAACTTCAGTCACCTTCAAAGCACTCTCCATTTGATGCAATACACCTATCAAGACTTTTTTTCCACCGCTCAAAACAGTTTTTGTACTCGTTAATTTTGATGCCTTTTAGTTCTTCTGCCATTTTTTGTTTCACCTCTTTCTCATCAGCAAAACGTTTCCCTGTGAGGATTTTTTTCATCTGAGGAAACAAAAAAAGGTCTCTCAGGCGAGAGATCATGTGAACAGGGAAGGCTGGGACATGGGGGTCATGCTGTCTTTGGTCAAAAACTGCTGAAGATGCAGCGCTGTGTGGGCAGGTACATCCATAAATCACCTGTCATGAAAAGGGCAAACACACTGAAGGAGTCTTAAAAAAAAAAAATTCACTGAAGCGGAACGCAGCCTCTCACACCACCACCAGCTGGTGCACCGATACAGATGGGTTCCTAGAACACTCACCTAGTGTGGGAAGCCTGCAGTACAGGGGGCCTGCCCTCCAGATTATAATTCCGGGTCTTTTGGGGCGGGTCCCCTCAGGTATTGAGCCCAAATTCTAACCACCCCTTTGAGTTACTCATCACTGGGTGCTCCCTTGTGTATGTGTGATGCACACTTTAGTGAACAGTTCTGTTTATTTGTCTCCTAGTAATCTTTTGTTAGTTTAATTTACAGAGACCCAGTCAGAGAACCTAGGATGAGGAATTTGTTTCCTTCTCCTCCTACACTCCTAGAGAAATCTCCATGGCCTGGCTCCTTTCTGTACTTCAGCTCCCGTCTCTTTTGCCACTGAGCTCCCATGCCCAGACTTTTTGGACCTCAGTTTCTCAACTTTGATGTACCTTTTCCCTCTTCAGAGTCTGAGAGAGTGCTGGGCTTAGCCAAAGCATCACCGCCTCCAGGAAGCCTCCCTGATCTTCTGCCTCAGTCAGGGCCACTGCCATCTTGTGTAGCACCCCACAATCCTACACTCACCAGCCTGGTAATTTCCTCAGAGTCTGGCTTCCTGAATAAGCTCTAGGCTCTCTGAGGGCAGGGATGGACTGTTTTATTCACTTTCTATCTCCTGCCACCAGCATCCAAACAGAAGCAGAACTTACAAATCCACTGAGCAGAGCACACAGGGCCCAGACGCAGAGAGACTCCTGTGGCTTTCAGAGGGCCCTGCAGATTTGGGAGGGCAGGGCTCGTTCCTTCTTGAGGTCCCAACTGACATCCAGCCCCCGCCTTCAGGCCCTTTCAAAGATGGGAGGGCCACCTGCATGGGGCCAGTTCACACAAGCCCCTTATTCTTTACTCCAGATCATGGATGTGCCTGATGTATCATGTTTTCTTAAGTAAATATAAAAATTGCTCTTTCCTTGATTAAAAGTATTAAGCTGTCCTGGATGTTGTTTGGGGTATAAGTGGGCACACAGTTGTGATCTCGAAGGGGCTGTACTGACGTTTTTCAAGGCAACCAACTGCCGGCTCTGCTAGTTTGGAAATATAGACTAGCAACTGGGATGGGGGGAGGGGCGGAGAAGAGAAAAGGGGCCAAACACTCAACCTGACAAGCTCAGGAGAAGCTGGCATGGCGGCATTACAAACTCAGGGACCGAAAGTAAGCACAAAGAATTGTCTGAAACTAAAACTTTCTAACAAAAAGCAGGTTTTGGCAGGTAGCCCCCTCGTCCAGAGGTATCTTCCCAGACAAAGGTCAATCTTAACTGAACCTGCCTTATTGTCTTCTTGCATCTACTTAACATACCTTTGGAACAAACGTCAGTGAAATTTCCTTTATCCAGACCCCTCAGGGCACAACGACCTCACAGGAGCCACAAAACCCCTCATTGTTCTTGTGTTCATTGTTAACTGTTAGCCATTCTTATCCACCCATGTAAAAGAAGTCTATTTTGGTTTACTTTTTATCCAATCCCAGAGATTTCTGGGCTTTGCTTTCTCCCACCTCCCTAATCTATCACCAATGGATTTCAAGTAACCTCCTTAAGCCTCCCCCTTTGCCGGTTATGTATAAAATAAGGCGCAAACGTGCCATTTTTTGGAGCCTTTTTTTCCAGTCCCTTGAGAGTTTGCTTCCTGGTAATTGTCATCAGTTTAGCTCAAATACACTCATAAAAATTCCCTACAGGTTTGACTCTCAGGTTGACAAGCCAAAAACAATCACTGACACTTATTTATGGAGCACCTGCTATGGTCTATAGTCCTGCATTTTACAAAAATCATCTGCAAACTCCCCACCTCCTGCCCAGCTCTGCCAGGACAAATTCTTTTATCCACAATTTACAGATGAGAAGACAGGATCAGGAGTTAAGTAATTTGACAAAGCCACAAGCTGCTAAGTATTCAAAGACGTTCTTTTATAAAATTTGAGAAAAGGCCATTATCTAGAAAGCTTTTCACAGTTGCTGGAACTTCTTTGATTTTCCTACAAACATTTCAATATGCTTATTAGGAATTGTGACTTAATAAACAAATGGAGCAAGAAGACAGGATGCTGTGTGTGAGATCTGAAGTCATATTCTGGTTTCATTTCTTACATTTTCCACTTCTAAAAACTAAAAGCACTTGTTTTTCACCCTGGCTAGAGCATCATCCCGATATGCCCAAGTTGTGGGTGTGATCCCCAGTCAGGGCACATGCAAGAATCAAGCAACAAATGCTAAAACAGTAACAAGTCAATGTTTTTCTCTCTCACTCTAAAATCAATAACCTTAGAAAATTAAATAAGAATAAAAGCACTCATTTTTCCTCATTAATGAAGTAATAATAAATAGGTGACTTCTTTACTTGATAAAGAAGAAAAAACAAAATCATATTGCAATAAAATAATTAAAGGACAGGTGATTTAATTAGTAAACTAAAAATGGATAAAAATAGTTTTGATATACAGATGAAGGCCTAAAAAATTAAGAAGGGCAGTGAGGGCCCTGGCTGGGTAGCTCAGTTGGTTAGCACATCATCCCAGCACTCCAAGGCTGTGGGTTCAGTCCCTGGTCAGGGGACATACAAGAAGCAACCAATGAATGCATGGATGGGTGGAACAAAAAAAGGTCATATTTCTCTCTCAATCTCCCTCTCCCTCTTTCTCTCTAAAGCTAAAAAAATTAAAAAGAAGAATGAGGGTGAGGGATGTGCTGGCTGCATACCCCTCTCCTGTTTGGAAACGATGTTCTTTCATCACACAAGAGAAAAGCACCTACCATTTATCAGCTAGGCTTTGGGATCCCCATCTCGTTAAAGTTTAAACTTCAAAAACCAAGCAAGCATGGACATAATTACAGATCCTACGGAAGCCAAGGACTTGGAGACTGAGGTTGCTAGGCAGCCGCCACAGCTTGGATGAAGCACCTCTGCTCCACTGTTAATGGATGAACTTGGCCCAGACATATCCCCGAATCTCAGCCGCTTCACCTGTGCACATGAGGAATCATTCCCGCCCTGCCCGCTCTACCTCGAACTGACTCGACCCTGATCTGTGAAAACACGCTCCTCCGAGGCTCAAACGAGCTTGGGAATCTGAAGGAAGGCGGTTAATAGCCCGAGAATGTGCTAGAGTAGGGGGAAAAAGAAAAAAGGAGAAAGGCAGGAGGCGGCTCTTCCTCCCACCCCCCAGGAGGGATGGCAGGAGTCAGGCGAACTCTCCGGGACCACTAGAGGCCAACCCCACGCAGAGGGCGCCCCCAGCAGTCGCTCACGGCGCGCGCCCCGCAACCGCGCTTCCGGGCGGCTGCACGCGCGCAGGCTTCCCGGCCCGCGCAGCCACAGCCCTGCCGGCTCCCCAGGGCCGCCCCAGGTTACCCCGGGAGCGCGAACCAAACTTCTTCCCGCACAGAGAGCGCTGGCGGCAGCCAGGACGGCTTGTTAAATAGTGGTTGTCTGGGAAGGTCGGTTCCCCCCCTTTTCTTGCTTTCCTGTACTTTTTACTATTTTTGTGTACTGAACCTTTTGGGACTCGTTTCTCCATCTGTACCTGGTTATAAAAATTAAAGCACTTTTAAAAGGGCCTGGCATATAAATACTCAGGGAACATCAGTCATTTCTCTTCAAACTGTCTACCAAGAGCATGTATGAAAAAAAATTTAGTGTTTTATTGCTGCTTTTAACGGACGTCTCTTTAGCGAAGGAAAAAAAGCCCCACTTTTTTTACATCAGTGTCCTCACCCGTCCCCTAAATCCACATGCCCAATTTGAAGTACCAAATTGCAAGATGTAATAGTAAATTTGCGGGGTCTGCATTTTCTTTATAAAATCTCTGGAAATCACTCAAAAACTTTCTACAGAGCTGCGTCATTCTCGTTCCCAAGCGCTCAAACGAAAGAAGGAATTTGGGAGAAGGCCCCCGGCTTTCGCGGAGGTAGCCCCCTGCTCCGCAACAGGGGAAAGATCCGCCATCAGGGCGCGCGAGGGAAAATGGACGAACCCGGGCCTCCCGCGGCCGCCGCGAGAGCCGGGCGGGCGCGCTGTCCGCCCCACCCCAGCCGCCCCACCCCAGGCCGCGAGGCAGTTACGGCGGTTGAAGAGGGGCGAGGGGAGGGGACAGAGCGCCGCTCCACGCCCACCCCACGCCCGAGCGCGTGGTTCCGGCGAGCCCGGCTCCAGCCCCAGGACTCCGGTCCAGACCGCTCCGGGCCGCTAGCCGCTCCGTAGGCTCTGGACGCGCTCCGCGCTTTCCCTCCAGCCCTTTGTGTCCTGGCGCGCTTCGGGGGGAACGCGGGAACGCGCGAACGCGCGCCGCGTCGTGCGCCTGCGCGAGGAGGCAGGGGGCGCTCCCGGCCGGAGTCTGGAGTGGGCGCTGTTCCCGGCCGCCCCGCCCTCGCCCCGCCCCGCGGCCGCCATTTCGTGCTCCGGCGCGCGGGGCTTCAAAACTGACGCGTGATGGACGTCCGGAAGCCCAGACAACAAAGGCCCGAGCGCAGAGGCTGAGTGACTGGAGGTCTTCCCGTTGCCCGAGGAAGGAAGATGGCGCCCGTAGAGTGCAGCTCTGCCCGAGTATGGCGGAAAACGGGCGCCTCTACCTTCTCTGAATGGGCCTACGACCTTGCATACGCTCTAGTATATCCCAATTCGTGTTTGCATCTGGTATGCACGAGTCCGTGGATTTAGACGTATTTCTGTACACGGCCTCGAGGATGTTCTCACACTTGAGAGTGCGCGCTCTTGTGTTTGCACTGCCTGGCTTATACAAGTCGGGTATGCATGGACGCGTGTTTGCACGAGTTTACAATGTGCACGGAGACATGTATTCACGAATCTGGTGTATGCACTAACCTGTGTCTACGTTGGGATGTGCGCGGACCTGGAGTACAAGCTTTGCCTCCCCGAGTCTGGGGCACTTGCGAAAAACAATCCGATTCTGGCTTGTTTGGGATTCGTTTGCTCTCGCTGAGTTTACACGCAAAGCATAACCGCCAGCCCATTATCCTGGGCTGTTCTCACCCTTGCTACTCTCCTTTCCTCCCACTCCCTGAGCTCCTGCTGGGGCCCCAACTTTGCGCTGGGTGCAAAGGTGACCCTCCACGGGTGAGGGAAACAGACCGAGAGCACCGCAGTTAAGGACATCATGATGCCGCTGTGAAGAAGGAGTCTGGCCTGTGAAGGTCAAGAAAAGCTTCTTGGAGAAAGATGTGAGCCAAGGCGGCGTAGGTGGCCAGGACCAGGCCTCAGAGGGCATCAGGGACCAAGCCTGAGAACTTGGTTCTAGGAGGCATTTAAACTGGAGGTGCCAGCAAATTCACATTTGTGGGAGGACAAGGGTGAAGCAGAGGGAGCAGGCGATGGGGAGGAAGGCGTGTGGGAAAAGGAGGCCTGTTTGTGGGGCCCAGGCGGCAAAAGACCTTGGGGAACAGGTTCAGGGGGAAGTGGCCTCCGGAGGGAGGGAAGGGGGAGGAAAAGCTGGATGGGGGACTGTGGTTGGTCCGGCTGCTTCTGGTTTTTCTGTGTGGAGCGCACTCCTCTCCCCAGGAGAGGGACACAGACTCAAGTCCTAGTACTGCCCTTTACCAGCCGGGTACCTGCGCAAGCACCTAACATCAGCAGGGATGGAGGGAGATGCTGCCTGGGGAGAACAGCCAGGGCATGGGGAGGGTGTGCAGTAAACATGGGGTGTTAGCACTTGAGCTGGACTGGCTTTAGAAGTTACCTTGTTTGGCCCTCCTCCCCCATCCATCAAAACCTCCTCCTCTGGCCCTGGCTGGTGTAGCTCAGTGGATTGAGTCCTGGCCTGTGAACCAAGGGGTCCCAGGTGGGGTCTCAGGTGGGGTCCCGGGTTGGATCCTGATCAGGGCATATGCCTGGGTTGGGGGCCGGGTCCCCAGTAGGGGGCGTGCAAGAGCCAACCACACATTGATGTTTCTCTCTTCTTTCCCTCTCTCCCCCCGCAAATATAAATAAATACAATCTTTAAAAAAAAAAAACCCTCCTCATCTGTGTCCTTTTCATGTCATTATGGATACCCTCTTGTTAAGCTAGCTCCTTCTAAGTACAGTTCAAGGGCATACAATTTACCTCTGCATTCCCATTGAGACCCCTCTACAACATCCCCAATATGTTGCCAATGAAGCTCCATTTGCATATGTCTCATGACGGAGAACTGGCCACTTCACAGGCCAGCCTTACAAACTTAGGATGTGAAGTTTATCTTATTTGGCCCAGATCTTTGCAGTCTGAAATGAAGGCTTTTAAAATTTTCTGTCACCCAAAAGATACTTTCTGAGCACATGCTTTGTGTTAGGCTTGGGAGATAGCAGCCAGACAGACTTCCTGCTCTAGGAGTTTTTAGAACCAAATTGTAAGACACTAGGGTCCAAGAGCAGAAAATAGCTCCTTCGTACTCGATGCCATGGTGCTGGAAGTCTGCGCAGTGCATCTTGAATTAAACCTGTAGGGCCTCTGAGGGTGGGATTGGATTGGGTGGATGGCCCCTGTCCACATGGGGTGTGACCTTTGTCAAGCACAGCCTAGCTCTCCTCCACTTTCCACAGTGGCTCCAGGCCTGGGCACGGTCCACAGTCCATGTTCCTGGGGATGGCCGAAGCTGAGCCTCCTACTGGGAGGCACCAGCCACTTTTTTGCAGAAAGAACCAACAGGGACCCTTCTCAGAAGGGGACTGCAGGCACGGAGGATGCCCAGAGCTGTCCTTAGCGGTGAGGGATCCTGCGGATGAGCCCTGTCTGGGCAGCCCTGCCCACCCGGGAGGTGGGGGTTTGGGGGTAAGTGGCCACCCTGTTCTTCCTGTGTTACTCTGGAGCTTCCTAGGAAACTGAACCCGAGGTTAATCTAAATCAAGTCTGCGTGACCTGGAAGCCGGGGAGGTGGTCCTACTTCCCCTCCTGCCGAACATGTGCAGTTGTGCTGGATTACTGCTGCGCCTGTCACCCTCTTCCCAAAGGCCCTGGGATCTGGGTGACGTCTTCCTCAAGGCCCCTTTCCTGGAGTCTGCGCTCCGAGCTGAGCAGGGGGCCAGAGCTGCCCCCTCTGACTTCAGCACAGGGTTTGGGGTCCTTGCCCAGGGATTACCTGGTGGGGAGTTTCTCTGGCTCCCAGGAGTAAACCACAGGGACCTAGAAGGCCCCGCCCTTAGGCGGCTTCTTCCCTCCAAAGAGTTACAGTTGAAAGAGGAGGGGGTCCCTGGAGAAATGAGACTGTTTGCAGAAGAATAAATGCCACCTTGTGCCCGCTGATTTCCTGCAGAGACTGCGGGCTTGTTCCGGGCCTGTGTAAATAATTTAATGGAAAACTCCAGAAGACGGACGGGAAGCCCACGTGAGCCTGACCTTGCCTGCCGCCAGCAGGCAGGTTATAAAATGTTTCCTCTCTGAGCACTGGCGCGGGGGGCGGGGCGGAGGCGGGGGTGGGGGGGTCAGGATACCTCAGTCACAACCGGGAGAAATGAGAGGTTGCTCTGGGCTCCTGGGGAGGACAGCTGGGCGGGCGGGACTTCTTCAGGGAGGCCGTGTCTCCATGGTCCTGGCCTTAGACTCCAGAACGCGGTGCCCCTGGGACAGCAAAGCCAGGGTCCAGGCTGTCCCAGAAGTGTCCTGCCCGCCCCGCACATGGCAACCGGGCGGCGGGGGGCAGCAGTTTGCTGGGGGTAGGGGCGGGGAGAAGGTTTCCGGCCGGCCGGCTGCTGCCAGGCTGGGCAGGATGTCCCCCTCGCACAGCAAGACAGAAGGACCTCAGAGCGCGACCCCTGCCCACCCACTTCCCAGCCCGATGCCTCCCCGCCTTCCCCGCCTTCCCCGCCTTCTCGCCAGGCCCTGGGCGGTTGCTACTGGGTCCAACCGCCCCAGTCTGGCCAGTCGGGGAGGAGGGAGGAGGGGTCGAGCGAGAGCGGAGCCACTGCCCAGAGGCAGTGCTTGCTGCCGAAGCACAAACATTTCCTTATGTGGTGGCTCTGAGGGCCCAGCGCTGGGGCGGCGCCCTGGGGGCTGTTGGACACGCCCTGGGTGAACGGCGTCCTGGCTCACACAGGCAGGGCCCCTGCCCAGTGGGATCTCAGCTTCATCATGTGGACTAGACAGAAGTTAAAGTCCCCCTGCCCTGTTCATTGTACCCTGGAGTGTGTCCCATGGTCCCCCAGGAGGAAGTGGCCATTGCTTCTTGGCCAGACCCCTCTCCCCAGCTTCCCCAGCATTTGTGGGAAAGTGTCTCTGAGCTCTGAGGTTCAGGCAGAGACCTCAGGCCTGGGCCAGGTAGGGGAGGAGGGGTGGGCTGCCTGGGCTCCTAGCCTGGGGCACCATCCTGGCCCCTCAGTGGCCCTTTCCAAGGATGCAGCCCTTTGGTTTGCCTTGCAGCTATATTTGGCCATGGGGATAACAGGGTGACTCATGGGAGGGACAGCCCCAGGTGGGGAGTGGACGAGCTGCATTGCTGAAAGGCGGCTCTTTGCTGTTCCAGGCCATCTTCAGGCCCTAGCCCCTCAGAGAGTGCTGGACAAGAAAACGCTGACCAGGCTTGGGGGTGGGGGCTGCCTTTCAGGGCTCTAGCACCGCTGGGGGCGGGGTGGTGACCTGCGCAGGTACCAGAGCTTCCCAGAGCCTGATTAGTGCAGCCCCGGCCTTGACACCCCCCTCTGGAGGTTCTAGGGTATCTGCTCTGACCCCCCGAACTATTCTAAACTTGGGCGACTGATAGCTCACTTCTCCAATATTTCAGCCTTTTAGCAAAATTTAATATCTGATAGGGCAGGTTCCCTATGAGGTATTTGTAAGTGGGGCTTTTAGCAGGATATTTGCTCACCCCGGTGAATCTCCTAATTGCTTTCATTTCAGGGAGTACCATTTGATGCTACATCTGCGAGAGCATTCTAGTCTGAGAGGCCGATGAACGCAGCAGCAGCCCCACAGCTTCCTGGTGGCTCCCATTCCTCCTTCTATGGCCCTGGCTCCCTGGTTCCCTGGGTCTGCTCCTGAGCCACAGGACACTTGTCCAAGCCACCTTCCCCTGCCACTGCCCTTACTACCCAACACAGAAAATCACATCCAGCCTCAGCGACCCCCTGGGCTCCCAGTGCACGCGCCTCATCCTGGCTCAGTGGGGAAGAGGCAGGACTCAAGCCCTGAAGTTAAACCTCTCTGCTGTAAGATCTGTGGTCCAGGGAGCTGAAGTCAGGAATCCTGCCAGCAAAGTGACAGCAGTTTGTCCTTGCCCAGTGCGTTAGAACAACGTCAGTGGGCAGACCGTCCGATTTTAACATTCTTGTTTCACACTGGGGAGAAGTCCCCAAGGAGCCAGAAGAAGGGAGATAGGGAGATGGACCCTGGAAAGCATGAGACAGTCTGTGACCTGCACTCTGACGGACTGGCCTGGCGTCAGAGTCAGAGCCAGTCTCAGTGGCATCTGTTCACCCAGCCACCAAGGGCAGAGCTCTCTTCTCCTGCACAATTCCTGGACTGCTGAGAGTGGCGGGGACTCACTACAGGGATGTGCTGTGTCTTACACGGAATAGAAATCCACCTCCTTTGAAGTCCATCTTCACGGCCCTGGCCTGCGCACCTGTGTTCTCTGAAGGCAGGGTCCCACGGAGTCCCACTGCCTCCCCACAGCGGTGTTCAATGAAGGTGGGGCCAGGATGAATAATAAAGCAACGTTAAACGTTTGCCAAAGTGCCACCTCAGAGCCGTCCACTCTGGGCCAGACTACACCAGCTTTTCCCACAATCCCACATGTGACACGGTGTCCTGAACACTCTTCATCCTTTCCACCTGGACACCACACCCAGGTGGCACTGTTTCTTCCAAGCAGTGGCCCTGGAAGCACACTCCGGACCCCAGATGTGCCCGGCCTGGCCAGGCACAGGAGCAGAGCGGGGTGCTCTGTCTCACCGCCTCCTCTGTGCTGTCATCCCTGCGCTCTGGCCCTGCACTGCCTTATTTTGGGCGCCCTGCTGTGGCTGCAGCTCTAAGCCCCAGGCTGGTCCTTTGTGTGGCACAGCTGGAACTTCAACCGTCACAGTTTCTCACAAAGACGAGGCTCCTTGCCGCGTGTGGCAATGGTGCCTTGCCCTGGGAGGGGCCCCAGCTGGCATCACGGGGGGGCCAGGCTGGGGAGTGGGCAGGCCCAGTCCTCCTAGGGGGTTCCTGCTCATGTGGTCAAAACTAGCCATGGGCAAAGAAGATGCCAGAGTGTGCCCTTTGCTCAAGAAGCAAAACCTGCCTTTGCGGCTCTCCCCAAGGCCCCAAGCTAAGATCCGTAGCTGGGTAATCAGGTGCCTGACCATCGTTAGGGCCCCGGTACTCCCAGATATTGTGGCTCAGCCTTGCCCTCTGAATACTGAGTAGGTTTGGGGCAGCTGTGAATACACAGCTGTTGGTCAGTGTGTTTGTTGACTGACTCCTCGATGGGTAAGGGGTGGGGAGTAATCCCAGGGGCATGTCTACACCCTGGATAGCTGCTGCTTTTGTCCCCTCTGCAGCTGGGGGCCAGGGCAGACCCACCCCTCTGGCCCTCAGTTTGTGGACCTGATGAAGTGTGGTGAGAGGAGGCGCCGGCCCTGAAGCTGCCGCGGGTAGACCCGGAGTCTGGAGGGGACCAGGCCTGGCCTGACTTGCAGACCAAAGGCGGGTGGAGAGTGAAGTGCCCGAAGTGCCCCCAGGAAGGATGGAGGGGCTCTGCCCAGAGGGCTGTCCTCCCTGAAGGGCTCTATGCCACACCGAGTGCCCACCCTCTAGAATGACGTCATCAGCCAGGGAGGGGACAGGCATGCTTCCAGGTCACAGCACCTGTTGGTGTGGGGGACACAAGGCGGGAGGGGCAGGACCCTTGCTCCTGCTGAGCCCCACTGAAGATCATTGTGACAGAGGACACCCAGAAACCAACAAGGCCAGTGCAGGGCAACCGAAAGGGAGATAAAATTCGCCCGAGTCCGAGAGGAAAAGAGGGCTGTGGAGAGGCCCCCGGGGGGCTCAGATATGTCAGGGAGAGCAAGAGCCCATGCCCAGACCCCACAGTCCCATCCCTTGCCCTCCACCCAGCTCCTGACACGCCTTCACTGTCCCTGCCCTCCCGCTGTGCTGACACTGGTGGGGGTCTGAAGAGATGCTTAGACCCGGACCCTGGGGTGCTGTCCCAGGGCTTGGAGACCCTAAGAGAGCCCCCCTGGAGCCCCACGCCATCTGTCTAAGGCGGAAGGCAGGCTGCGTGTGTAGGGAAAGAACCCTGGATGGGTTCTTAGGGCCATAGTTGAGGTCCACCTCTGACCCTAGCTGGCTGGACGACTTTGGGCAGATCCTGACTCTGTTGGCCAATGTGTCATTGTTGTCATTTTCAGAGTGTGGGCCATTTGAGTGTCCCTGGGTGGGAAGGAGCAGGGAGGAGAAGGTCAAGGCCAGACCTTGAGTGTGAAATGCAAATGAAACCCAATATGTAAATCAGTCAAAGTTTGTTCCTTTTCTCCTGACAAGGCCCAATGTGACCCAGATGTCACCCCAAAGTTGCTTGTGACCTGGTGCCTGAGTATCCTCACAGAGAGGTGCAGTCTGGGCACCTGGGGGGCCCAGGCGCATTGACCTGCTGGGGACAGGGGCCCAGCTGGAAGCCAGCACTCCCGCTGCCTGAGCCCCGCTGCCTGAGCCCAGGGCCCGTGGTACCCTTGCTCAATGAAATGCACAGCACTCTGCCCCTTCTGCTTGTCACTTGTGTCCTGCGTCCAAAACAGACTGTCGGAGAAATCTGTCCCCCAGGCTCAGAGCGGAATGTCTCTCAGTCTGGGGGCTGACGTGGCAAAGACCTCTGAGGGACACCCACTATAACAAGAGCAGTTGTAGCTTTTGGGGGGGGTCTCTGTAGGCCAGGCCCCCGAGGCTCTTTCTGGCATGAAGTACCTTGGGGTGAGATGGGGCCAAGCTTGGGACCCTGCCTCAGAGGACGCTAGGCACTCAGAGGGTGCTGGGCAGGGGAGCGCCAGCATTGGGGGGAGGGATGGCTGTCGCCTAAGGCTGCAGGCCAGGCAGCAGCTGGGCCACTTGGGCCCTGGGGAGACCCAGATGTTGTCTCTTTTCAGCTCGTTGCTCCCCAAAGTGGATGGGGGGTGCTGGAGAGGCCACAGAGAGGAGCCACGGGGCCCCCAGGGTTTACTGAGGAGCAGTCAAGGAGGGAGAGTGGGGGACATCTGTTCCCCAGGCTGCAGGCTTCAGGGACTAGCCTGGGCCCTGGGGCGGGACTTCACTGCGCCAGCATGCAGGCCTCCAGGACTGGGCTCCAGGGGGTCCTGGTGGGGGGGCTGGGTGGATTGAGGAAGGGGTGGGTTCTAAGACCCCTGCACAGAGTGAGCCCCAGTCAAACCCTGGGACTTGTTGTGGGGGACATGAAAGCAGGGTAAGCCCCCAAGGGCAGACAGAGGGTCCACCCCCCAGTTCCTTCTCTCTCCCTGCCTGCTGGAGGTCCTAGATGAGGCAAGAGGCCCCCATTTTACTGGAACTTTTGTTTTCCACCAAAATCAATGAGCCTCAGGTCTTGAGGGTCCTTAGAATCCCCCTGAAGAGCTGGGTAAGAAAGAAAGAGGCATGGGGCTGGGGCCACGGACTGGGAGGCCATATCTGTACACTGTCCCCCTAAGGCCTGAGTCAGCTGGAAGCCCTTCCCTCCCCTTCTTTCACCCCTCCCTCTTCCTACTCTCCAAGTTCCAAGAAAAGAGAGCCCCTCCCCGCAGGGTAGCCTACTTCCTGCCTTGGTCACCTGCAAACAGCTAAGATCCCTGTTCCAAATGAGGAAGCAGGGTGGCTCAGGTACTGTGGTGGCCCAGGGCATCTGACTCCACATTGCTCCTAAATGTTGGGTCCTTCCCATCAACACTGAAGCCACCAAGTCTCCTGCACACCCCCTCCCTCTTGGCTCCTTTTCATCACAGCCACCCTCTTGAAAGAGATGTCCCATCCCCACTTCCTCCTCACTGCTCATTCCTCAGCGCGTGGCCCTGAAACTGCTCAAAGGCCGGTCTTCACAGCGCTGTGCCCGCGCCCATCCCCTCCGGCCCTTCCTGTCCTCCCTGCAGGTCCTTCTGTTTGCCTGGGTCTCAGTGCTGGAATCTCTCTCCCAGAGTGGCAGAGGGCAGGGGAGGGGTTGGTGACAAAGGTATTAGCATCAGACACCTGGGTTCAAAGAGGCCTCCCTGCCTACCAGCTGGGTGGCTGGGGGCAAGTTCCTTCACACTCTGGGCCTCCATCTCTTCCGCTGTAAAGAGGGGCCACCTCCCTGGCTGTGCAGATTTAGAAGAACATGCTCTCTGATAGCCTGGCTGTCACAGGGCAGCCACTTCGCAGAGGAGCCAGAGGGAGCCCCGGTTCCAAACCCCACCTGGTGGGCCCAGCACTGCAGCTCTCTGACAGCGATGGGTCGGATAACCAAGGCCAAGGGTAGCAGGGGCCTGCAGGCAGTTGGGCTGATGGGAGAAGTTATAATACACACTCTCCCACATGCCATGGTTACTCTTCCTGAACACATTTTGAGGGGCTCCATCAATTGCAAGGAATACCATGTTTCTGTCCTCTGCTACCAGTACCCCCAAGGATATCCACCCCGCCACAGTGCACCCCATCATGGGCATCTTCATCCAGAACCAGAGGCCCCTGGGGCATAAAGAGAGGAGGTTGGCAACTGATGGGTTAACTCCTGGCCTGGCTCCCAAAAGGGACTGCTTCTTAAGGCACCTCCCCCCTCCACTTCTGGCCTTTCTCTGGTCCCCAGAGCAGTCATCATCCCTCCCCTCTTCATAAGTCCCCCTCCACTCTCTCTGATTGAAGGGGACAGAGGGCTCCCCCAGGTGGCCAAACATGCCAAGGCCAGGAGCTGGGGAGTCTGCAAGGACCTGCTTCAAACCTTTCTCCCCTCCAGCCTCATGAATCTGTCCGCCAGGTCAGACCAGGTGATCCAGCATGGGGTTGGGAAGATCAGGTCGCCTGCGTAGGCGTTCATGTCTGAATGCAAGGGGCGACGTGTGCAGTCCAGTGCTGCGAAGTGTTCTGAGCCAGGCTGCGTGGGGTTGCTGGCAGCCGTGCCTAACGCTGGTGGAGGATGTCTGCAGGGCCTGGCCTGACACTGCCTGTGTCATGGGTCACAGGACGCAGAGACACGGGGACAGGAAGCATAGCGCAGAGGCCCAGCTGGAAGCCAAAAACACAACAGCCCCAGTAATCACCACCATCTATCACGTGTCTTCTGTGTGCCTGTCACCCTGTCCCAGGCTTTCCAGTCTTTGTTTACTTCTCACAGCAACATAGGAAAGAGGCAGTATTATAATCCCCATTTAGCAGATGAGGAAACTGAGGCTCCGTGAAATTAAATCCCTTGTCTAGAATCACACAGCTACGTGAGCCTGAATTTGAACTCAAACATGCCTGACTCCAAATTCCTTCCTCTTAACGCCAGCCTGCCAAAGCACAGGAAGGTAATTCGGCGCAGTAACAAGGAGAGACATGAACATGTGCATGAGATGCCCGTGAATGAAGATCCTTCCTGCCCCAGGAGCACACCCAGCAGGTGCTCAGCGGAAGCCAGTGGAATGATGACTGGCCAGTTACAGGAACCATGAACACACACGTGTGAGAGAAAGGGAGAGGTAAACCAGCGGCCCTCCAAGGTGCACACCCAGGCCCCGATGCGTACAGATTGGGTATTTGTCCTTCTACAACATGGACACCTAGACAGCAGAAAGTTCCAGCAATGGGCTGCAGCTCACCCTCAGCTCATTGGCAGGCTCAGGCCCAGCCTTCTCCACCCAGATAAGTTCTAGTGACAGCCACAGGCATGCAGAGACACGTGGGCCCGACCACACATTCCCCACCACACATACCTCTTCTAAAGGCAGCCTGCCGCTGCTGTGCGTTCGGTGAAGACACAGGTGAACTCTGGGCATGGTGGGCGCACACCCAGCTCACACCAACGAGTAGACACACACACACACGGCTCTCAGAAGACAAAGAAGGTCGAGTTGGCTGGGAGGCTGAAAATCCCTGCAGACACGTGGGGGCTAAGTCCTGGGGTCAACACCCTGGGTTCAGTGTCTGACCGCAGGTAGAAGTCTGCCCTCGAAACTATAGTGTCCAGGCTTCAAATAACAATGCAGTGCCTCCTAATTTCAATTTGATGTATGCAGAATTCTTTCGTTTCCAATGTCAAATCCTGAGTGAAACACGCAATAAAAATTACTGCCTGGAAAAAAAGAATGTCTCTCACTTTACCAGGAAGGGCCTGGGATTGTCGTCACCCTCCCATTTTAAAGGTTGGACCAAGGCCTGGAATGCTCATGATGGCCACCAGGGGGCGCGTGAGCATCGAATAATCCCTCCAGCCCAGCTTCTTCCCCCCAAACCTCATCCATTCATTCCTCAGTATGTGTAAGTCCTCAACCTGTGTCATGAGATAGGACACAGAAAAGCCAGAGGGCTGGGGAGAGGAGGGGAAGAGCGGTGGTTAGGACAAGTGAAGAGGCACATGCCAGTGAGACTGGAGGTTAGTTGGGGGAAGGTGTTTGTAGGATGGGCTGGGTCAAAAATACCAGCTAGAATGTACGGATCACCAGCTTTGTCCGAGCTCTTCTAGATTTTGATATGAATTAACTAATTTAATCATAACCATATGCACTAGGTACTTGCTCCCATTATTCTACTTTTATAGTGGGTATTGTGGGTACACAGTAAAGCAGGCATAACGAGTTATTTACTTCAGAGTTGTCGGAAGGATTAAATGGATCCGTGATTATGTGCAGAGCACTCGGAACACTGCCCAGTTGTTATCTTCACCCCCATTCTACAGATGGGGAAATCAAGGCACAATTAGCAGCAGCGGCCTCGGGGTTTAATTGCCAGCAGGCTGGGTCCAGAGTATGTGCCCACCCAGTTACTAGACACTCTGACAGATCCAATCAGGGGGCAGTGGGAGCCACTAAAGAACTTTAGCTGGAAGGGGCAAAACCTGGTTTGCATTCCATGCTGTCACCACGGTACAGCTGTGTGACCAGGATGGCAGTGGAGGAGTAGAGAAGACAGATCGGAAAGGCATTGAGGAAGCAGTGTGGAGGGTATTGGTGATCAATTTCATGCCAGAGCTGGGGAAGGGAGGAGGCAGAAAACCCACAGATGGTGAAACCAGTGAGAAGGTAGTGTGGGGTGTCAGAGGTGAGAAATCTGAGGGCCTCCAACCTGCCCTCTGGCCTTCACATGGGAGATGGCTTCAGCTCCACACCCCAGGGCTGAAGATAAAGGAAAAGCAGACCCTCGATCCCTCGGCCTGCCCCTTTTTTTCCTGGAGAACCTGGGGTGGTGTGAGGGCCGGGAACCCTAAACTCTGATTCCCCTCTGTTCAGGGCCTGAGGGGCTCTGGGCTCCATGGGAATGGCACTGTGCCGATCTCTCCCATCCTGCTTGGCACCCTGGCCCTTGCCCACCGGGGCAGGCCCCGGGAGTCCCACCCACCCTCTCTGGCTGTCCCCAGCACTGGGACAGAGCGATAATATCCCCTCCCCTCCCACACACCCAGTGGAAGCTTCAGTCTCATAAAACCTCGTCTGCAGGATCACTTTTAACCCTCACAACTACCTGACAGTAGGCCCTTATGATCTGTTTCACATCTGTAGGAGTCACCTTTGGGGTAAGGGGCTTGCTCTGGGTCACACTACTTGTGCCTGGACCAGTCCTCTGCCAGGACTTTGCTGCAAATCATGGGCTCTTACCCACCCACTCCCAGCACATCGGGCCCTCCGTAGCCATCTTGGGGAGATGGAGGCAGCTGTGCTCTGCAACGTGTCTCTGCAGAGCTGAGAATGGAGCTGAGAGAGGGGCATGGTTTGGAGTCACCATGGCACTTGGGCAGACCCAGGGTCTGTCTCAGCTAAGGGAACCAAGAGAGAAGGGGAACCAGCTGGGTGCGGCAAGGCCTCCGAAGGGCGGGGGTGGAGTGGGACATGCCTGGGCAGGCAAGTGCGGACAAAGAGGACGCCAACACACCTGGCAGCCCGCAGCTGAACCCGCCAGCCCAGATTCAAAGCTGAGCTGAGGCTGTGATTGGTGGTCCGGGTCCCTTGCTCCACCCCTTCCCTCTCACCTCCCAGGCAGCTGGGAAACAAGGATGGAGTTGAGAAGGGTCCTCACTCACCATACATCCTTAAGCACCAGCGGTGGCTTGCCTGGCAGAGAACTCAGTTAACTCCCTCTCTGCCCCAAGCCCTGCATGAACCCTGTCTGGCATTCTGGAGCAGCTATCAGCCTCAGTGACGCCGCAAGTTGCCAGGCTTGAGTGGCCCGGGCCGCAGGTCATCCAACCACGTTTACTCTGGGATGTCCTTCAGCCCGCGCCCTCCTCCACTCGTTACACCTTCAGCCAGTCCCCTCTGAGTGTCCCCTGTTCTCTGACCCCTCTCCCAGTCTAGCCACGAGGCCCTGGCCAGGCTCCCGGAAGGGGCCCTAGGTCCTTTCCACTTGGGCACCCTGACCCTCCTGTGCCCGGGAATCCTGCCATTCGGGCCTTCCTGTCCGGGCTCTGGGGCACCCCACGCGCAGCTGGGCCGGGGTCGGCGGTGGGGGGATTTGGGAGCACAGGTCGCCCGGCTCAGGGCGGGCCAGGCGAGGGGGACTGGGCAGGAACCCGACGCCGGCCTGCGCCCCGCCCCGGGGGCAGATGGCGGGGGCGCGGGCGGGTCCTGGGCCGCCGTTTCGGGCTCCGGTTTCGGCCGCGAGGGGCGGGGCAGGCTCGAGGGGCCCCGCTGAGGTCGCAGCCAATCATCGCCAGGCCGGGATTTCTCGCCGCCAATCACAGCCCGGCTCTGTTGCCCCCGCCCCACCAAGTCCTTTGTTCCCTGTCACCCTGGCGGTCTTCGGCGCTGCTCCCACGGCCCGGCTCCCGGCCTCGGGTCCTGTGACTTCCGGCCCGTAAGGACCGGGCTGTGTGCAGGCGATCGTGTGCTTGGTGTGTGCACGCGCGAGTGTGCGGGGCCCGCCCCTCCCAGCCCCAGGGCGCTCGCGGCCCGCCGCCAGGCACAGGCCTACCCGTGGCCTTGCACACTCGAGTCCCCGACTGGGCCCCAGGGACCTAGCCAAAGCCCCCAAAAGCTCTTTTAAGAGGCTGAACTTTGAGCACCAGGACCCGGACAGTGGCCCAGCCCAGGCCCCACCTTTCCTTCCTGGGCCGCGGTTTTCCTCCCTCCCTGGGACTTACTTGCCTTTTCTCGGGCTCTTTCCCGGCCTGCTGCCTTGCGGATACATCCACCCAATGAACCCGGGTTCTTCCTTCCAGACCTACCTTGGGGGTTGCATCCTCTGTGATGCCCGCCGGGGGTCACAGGTGCCTTCTCCCTCAGGTGTTCCCCAACCGCCACTCACCTAGCACATGGTTTCTCTAGGCTGGGTTTGGGCATGTCAGCACCGAGGCCCTGAGGGACTCAGTCACTCCAGCTCCTAGCAGAGCGTGAGGCTCCATCAGTCTACTCCAGAGGCAGCAACGAGCCTTCATCCCAGACACTTTGGTGGTCACACAGCACCTCAGGCCTAAGCTTGGTTGCACCTGAGACAGGCTTGTTGTCCCAGGCCTGTTACAGGTTAAAAGAGCTAAAACCTGTGACAGACAGAGTTCGTGCCTGGTAAGGAGCCATGAGCCCACACAGGCCACGGCCCCTGCCTCTTCCAAATTCCCCAATCCAGTGGACACTCCACTTGTTGTCCCTCCCATTCCTTGCAGTCCCCTCCCTTGACCTCTGAGCCTGCTCAGGACGTCATCCTCAGCCCCTTCTCCCCATATTCCCTCCACTTTCCATGAACTCATCTACTCCCAGAACTCCTCCTGCCCCGCCCCAACCTGTCTCCAGCACCCCCTGGAGACCACGGCCCAAACATCCCTCCAGCATCTCACACCCAGTTTGTCTCAAACCCAAGGTCCTCATCCTGCCACGCCAGCTTCTGTACCTGTAAAGGATTCACATCCTCACCGTTGCCCAAGCCAAAGCCTGGGTGTCATCCCCACACTCCTTACTGGCCATCCACAGTGACCAAGTCTCTCAGATCTGGCTGCCCCAACCCCCCAGGGCCAGTGCCTTGGTCCACACACTTCTACTTTTTTGCCTTCTCTCCTAACGGGCCTCCACAGTCTGCAGGGCCTGCTGCTCACAAGGTTCCTTCTCCCGTTGCCCCGGCTGAACATCCAGTCTCAACTCCTGGGTATAACCGGCAGGGCCCAGCCACCCAGCCTCGCCTGCCTTCCTGTTTCAGCCGCACGCAGAATTCTTTCAGTTAAAACCCTTGACACAGGCTGGGAGGTCTTTCCGGAGCCCCTGGTAAAAGGGATGCTAGGTCCTGGGGGGACTGGAGGAACAGGTAAGGGGTGGGGAGCAGACTGGCTCAGCAAACAGACTCTAAAACAGGAACACGGTGGCTGGGCCCTGGCTCAGCACTTGTCCACTTGGCCCCGTTGCTCACCCTCTCTGGACCTCTTGTCCCACAGGGGTTTTATATCACCTCTTTGAAGGGTTAGAGGAGAACTTTGGACCCAGAGCCAAGAAAGGACAGGGGACACCTCCCCTCTCAGGTACTCCCCAGAACCCCAACTTCTAAATCACCTGGGGGAGAGGCAGGACCTGAGATGGATGAGCCAGTTGGGAGGCACTGGGGAGGAGGGAAGGTGGGGAGGGCGGGAAGGGGAGGTCTACAAAAGAGACCAGCTGCTGTTTGCACACAAACCCCAAGTTGATAATGAGTGGAGGGCTGAGGCGGGTTGGGGCGGGGAAATATCTTGGCAGGAGCCTCTGCCAGCCAAAGAGCCTACCCAGAATCCTCGTGCCCCTCCCTCTGCCACCCCCCACTCTAGGCCCTCGCTACTCACACCCACCCATACATCTGCTCCTAGGACTGCCGCAGGGGAGGGCAGGGAAGGCCAGTCAGGCTGATCTGGTCCCCTCAGTCCAGAGCTCAGATCCTCCCCTTCAGGCCACACACGTCCTGAGCAGCCCCAGGGAAGCCCCCGGAAGGGCCAGAGCTGACTGGAGTCCGTGGGCATCAGAGGGCCCAGTGCAGACTCAGGTTCTGAGCTCCTGGTCAGAACCAAGGCCCAGGGAGGAGCTCTGAGTGCCCAGAGCTCTGGAGAAGAGAGGGGGCTCCCAGAGGTGAGCCCTGGAAGGGTCCTCTGCCCCTGGGGCAAAGGGGCATAACCAGGGCTGGGGGGTAAGCCAGGAGGCTCCCATCAACCCCTTTGCCCCCAGTAATATCAGGAGGGCCCCTGGGTGGCCCAGCAGATAGGATGAAGCTAAACAAGGCCATTAGGAAGACTGCTGGTACCCTTGGTATCAGGACTGGGAATGCCCGATCACCTTTCGGTCACCTTTGCCTGAAGGGTTGTGGAAGGGCTTCCCCTGCTGTGGCCCCAGGGTCCTGCTCCATCTGTACCATCTTCCCCTACCCCTAGGGTCTGGCTGGCCTGTTGGCATCTCCCCTGGGCACCCCATGCCCACAGCCAGCTCCTGCCATGTGGACTGTGGGTGCAGCTGACAGGCTGTGCCTGCTGCGACGAGACTGTGCTCCCACCGCTGCCATGTGCTCGCCTAGCAACCACTCCCAGGGGCCTGGAGAGGCGGCATGGGGAGGGGTGGCAGCGCTCACACTCCCTTCCGCCTGCTGCCTCCTGTTTCCCTCCATGCTTGAGCTCCCTGCCAACACCTGCTCCAGAACGGGGGCAGTCCAGCACCAGGTTCCAAGGACGCAGTGGGACTGTGGCATACTGCACATCACTGGGCCTTGGGCTTCCATGGGCCAGTCCCTAAGGAGCCAGGGGCCGAGCTGTGTGGGGAGCATCAGAGAGGAAACCACTGAGCGGACCCCGAGGCCTGGACCAGGGCCTGGTGGTGGTGAGGACCACCGTTCCCTTTGGTTTCCTTCTCACCTGTCCATTTCTCAAGGCCAGAACTGGATGGGTGCAGCAGGAGGGAAGTGAGGGCGATCCAGGGAGGTGGGAGAGCTGGGCGAAGTCTTGGAGATGGGAATGCCAGGGGCACAGAGGCAGAGGTTCACAGTGAGGAAGAGGCATGTGGCCAGGCGACAGAGGGGCTGTGATTACCCAGGTGAATGACAACTTCATCCCAGAGTCTGTGGGAGCCACAGAAGATGCTGAGCAAGGAGCATCTTCTTGCTGGACAGGGCAGTGGGGAGACCATGGCCACAGTCCAGTGAGAAGAGGCCAGGTGGGTCTGCGTACAAGGGATCAGAGGCCCTGGTGCAGAGCTAACACGAGGGGTCTCGGGGTCAGGTGGGCCTGGGGTTCGGTCCGGACCTTGGCCCTCTCTGGGCCTCAGCTCCATGGGCTGTCATTTGGAGGCAGCTGGGTGTGTTGGGAGGGTTAGATGGTGTAATGCACACACAGCACTCCTGAGAGTGGACAACCATCACTAGTGGGAAGGAAGAGTGGCTTGAATGGAGTCACGGGGCGGCTGCCACAGGGTCAGAGTGCACTGTGGATCACGGCCCTTCCTGGGGGTTCCGGGGAGCAGTGGCGCACATGAGGGTGTGGGTGGGCTCTCGGGGGGCCTGGCGCAGCAGTGGCCACTCGACTGGGGTTCAGAAGCACAGGATGTTTCCCTTGAGCCCAAGTGCAGCCTGAGCAGGCATGCAGCAGCCATGGCCTGCAGAAGGAACCATCTTAGGATCTCCAGGGCCCCCCATGCAAAGTCTGGGTACCACCAGGGAAAAGGTGGGGTTGGGGCAAGAAGCCTGCATCCCAAAGGCCCTAGATGGGGCTTGACATAAAAAGGCCACTGGTGCCCTAGCTGGTGTGGCTCAGTGGATTGAGTGCCAGCCTCTGAACCAAAGGGTCACCGGTTCAATTCCCAGTCAGGGTACGTGCCTGAGTTGCAGGCCAGGTCCCCAGTAGGTGGTGTATGAGAGGCAACCACACGCTGACGTTTCTGTCTCTGTCCCTTCCCCTCTCTCTAAAAATGAATAAATAAATAAAATCTTTTCTTTTCTTTTTTTTTTAAAAACAACCCATCAGTGTGTAGAAAAATAAAGCTGAACTTCTCCACTACCTGCCTGTCTTGTTGACCCTGAATGACCATGTGTTCGGGGGCATTTCCCTGGAGCTGGATTTCACAGGTGAGCATAGGACCAGCCTCGGCAGGGACTTTGGGACACCGGGCCCTAAGGATGGAGAATGCCCACTACAACCCCAAGGCCAGTGCCGAGGAGGCCAGTCCGTGCCACCCTGAGAGAGCACCAGGCTGGCTGGGGCCCAAGGCCTTGCCCAGCCCGCGCTCCCAGGCCCAGGCCACAGAGGAAGCATTGATGGCCGCAGAGGTGCCCAGAGGCTGCTGCAGCTGGCACTCCATGGCTGGGCCTTGGCGGGGCAGGGTGCTCGTGCAGCCCTCAGGCCTCCCTCTGGGCTCCAGGCCCAGGTCTGAGCATCTGAGGTCAGTGTGGGTGCCCCAGGCATCCTCGCCCAAGGTGCTTCTGTGCAGCAGGTGAGACAGCCTGACTCGGTGCCTGCATCCTCAGGAGGAAAAATCCCTAGGCCTTCCTTCCCGGGTGCTGGCAGGAGGCGGAGGACCCCCCATCCGCCCGCAAACCCCACAATGGATGGTCTCCGCCCTGCCTAGACTCCTACAGTGACCTTCTACCACCAGGCAGTATTGGGGTACCTGTGCCTGCCCACCTCTCTGGCCTTGCTTCTCACCACTGGACTCCCAGTGGACCTTGGACTCACTCGGTTTGCCCTTAAGTTCCTCTGATTCTTTGCTCTCTGTGTCATAAGCCTATCAAGCCACCCACATCCTCACCCACCTTGCCTACCTGACCAATTCCTGGGTTTTACTGTCCCCCTAAGCCTCAGCTCAGGCTTGCCTCCTCCGTGGAGCCTTCCAGGATTTTCCCAGGCCTTACTTAGGCCCTCCTGGGCTCCAGCATAGTTATCATCTTCATGGTCAGGCTAGATTATAACTGCTCACGTGCGTAGCTCCATAGCGATGGAGCTCATTCAATATCTTCCTTCCTTTCTCCTCATAGGCACTGAGTAACATTAGAGCGGCCAGTGGCCAACTCTGCCCCTCCTGGCCTCCAGCTGGTGCCCACATGAGCTTTTCCCACCAGGGCCCACTGGCCAGGTGCTTTCAGCTGAACAAATGCAGGTGTTGCAGCTGCCACAAGCCAAAGCCTGGCTCCATTCACACCCCACACACCTGAGGCCAGGCGGACAGGTGTGTGCACGGACACGCATACACATGTCAACACGAACCCACACACAGACACATGCACACTCAGACAGACAAGTCTCAGACACACACCCAGACTTGCACACACACGGACACATATTGATGCAAGCTGACACGCACACAGATACCTACACATAGGCCTGCCACGCATAGTGCCCTCGGCTCATGTACAGACATGTGCACACACAGACCCACTCCCACTCAGGCATACACTCACAGTGTGTCCATACACTTGCACACACGGAAACACATGCACACAGAGACACCCACCAGGGCACACCCAGCCAGGCCTTGGGCACCCGAGGCTCCCTCCCTCCAGTCCCAGCCCAGGTGGGAAGAACAAGTGGCCGCCTACCCTCCCAAACCAGGTTCCCTTTGTTCCTCTGCTCAGGAGGGGCCACCATGCTTGAGGACCAGCCATCCAGGTGTTCCAGGACCTGTTTGGTCAGGCACGTTCCTGCCCCAGAGATGAGCATGGAGGGGCTGTTTGTGCAGTGAGGGGACCAAGGCTCTAGGCCCGCACCAGGCATGAAGGCAGTGCACATGGGTCGTTGGAGGCCCACTTCTGCTGCTCACAAGTTGGAGGCCTTGGGCGAGTGATCTACCCTTCTGAGCCTGGCTTTCTCCTCTGTAAAGCAGACATCCTTAACTGTCCCTGTCTCGCAGGTGACGCGAGGCCAAACGGGGCAGCGCGTGCACAGCGGGCTTGGGGCTGGACACACAGCGCGCCGAGGTGGGCTGTTGTCACTGTGGGGGCCCCTGTGTGTTGGGCCCTTGCCTGGCTGGGTCTTTGGGTGGTGTTTGGACCCCAGCAGAGAGCCATTCAGTATGTGCTCACTAAACCGAGGGACACGCACAGGACGGGGTCAACCCTGGAATGTCACACCTGTGCCATGGGCAAACAGCATACGTCAGAGAGCACTTGGCAAGATGCCAGCCCTTGTTTTCCAAGTGGTTTGTTTCTTAGGGACTGGAGTGTCTATTCCTGGTGAGGCTGAGCTCACGACCTGGCCATGTGCCCTGGCTGAATGAGGTTCCTCCTCACAAGAGGGGAGGACTAGGCTGGTTCTCCCTGTTCACTTCCCCCATATTCCCTTCCCTGTTGTCCCACCGTAATTAGGCTCTTTGTCGCCCAGGAGGGGGTGTCTGTGGTTTCCTTCCACCCCCATACTCAGGTTGGCCCAGGGTTGGGGGGTATCTTCCCTCCTTCAGGGGCATCGCTGCCTCTCCTGAAGGCAGGTGGGGAGCCTGTGGTGGGGGTAGGCCCTCCTGAGCCCTGCTGCCCTGCCCCTTGCTCAGTAGTCAGCTGTGCATGGGGCTCCATGGGGCCTGGGCAGGCTGCTCTCATCATTAGCGGTCCGGCCTCACTCCAAGTGAATTAGCTGGTCCTCAGGGAACAAGCGCTGAGGCCTGCAGGCTCCTGGCACAGGCCAGTGATTCATTCACCACAGCCTCATCCCGGCCAGAGGCCAGCCGCGTCCCTGTCCCAAGCCCACTGGCCTGGTTGTCTGCTGGGAGCAAGAGCCTGGAGCCTGGAGTGGCCCTGGCTGCTCATCCATCTGCCCCTATCATCCTATTAATCAGGCTGCCCCCCCATCCTACGGCCCCTCCCACATACAGGTCTGGCCTCCCACATACAGGTCTGGTGGCCCTGGATCCGCTCCTGGCCCAGCTTCTGCCAACCTGGCTGCCCTGCCAGGCTCTGTCTCCAGCTCCCTTCATCTCCTAAGCACCTTGAGTAACCCAAGGGAGGCCCCCCTCAACCGCTCACCCCCTCCTTCTGTGCTTCCCTGCCCCCTTCAACAGAAGCCCTAGGATCCACTTAGCTGGTCTTGATGAAAACCAGAGGCCCTGCCTGTGCACCAGAGGCTCCTGCTGATTGCCTGGGGTTGGTCCCTGCTGGCCTCAGGCAGGGGTCTCAGCTCTCAGCTCTAAGGAGGATGAGGAAGGCACTGTGGTCTCTGCCACACAAACCCTCAGGAACCCACACACTTCCCTTCCATGACCCCCTTCTTATTTTCATTTACTCAACAGGAGGTGTTGATGAATGAATAAGTGAAGGAATGAATGAATGTCCTTCCCCACAGCAAATGTGACTTCTCTTCATCAACTCACATGACTCACGGCGGCTCAGATGGCTCGGGCACATTTTGCTGTCAGAAGACCGGAATTCCGGACCCAGCCTGTTGTCTAGGAGCCTCAGGGTCTTGTGGGGCTGACCCCCACCCCCAGGCTGGCTGTGAGGATTGGAGGCGGTCTATCTTGTTCAGGAGTGCTCACAGAGATAACCCCCCAAATGGCAACCGCTGGAGGACTCCACCCCAGTGCTCCCCTAGGGGGCCTCCCTCGCACATGTGAGTGCAGCCCCCGCCACCCGAACTGTTCTGTGATCAGTTGCCCTCAAATGGTCTCGTTGTAAGGAACATCATCTGCAAAGCAGTTGACAGTTTACAAACTGTAACTCCTTCCTCATCCCCTTCTCACCTTCACAGACAAACCCTGAGGCTCAGAGAAGTCCATCCATTTCTCTAAGACCACACAGTGAGGAGCCATGGGGCCTGCTGGTCCCCAGGCCACTGCGTCCCCAGCTCCAGGCAAGGGAGAGGCACAGGGAGGGAGCTCTGTGGGTGGCAGGGAGGCTGCCTGGGGTCTGGTGTGCCTGGAGGTGAGTCAGGCCTTTCACTCAGCACCGGCCCCAGGCCGGGCGCACAGCCGTCTGTGCGGGATTGTGTGCTCCCCACGCGCGCAGGCGTCCAGGCTAAGAGCACATGGCCCCGAAGGGAGCTTCTGGAAGGCTCTTGCCTCCTAGGTGGGATGTGGGACTAGGTTAGTTCCACAGTCCCTTCTGTTCTTAGACTTAGGTGACTCAGACACTTGCAGAAAAAGACTGGGCCAGATGAAGTGTCTCTGCTGGAACCGAGGGCCCGTTGTCACCGGATGAGCTGTACTATTCACTGTTTGTCTGATTCACTTGTTTCGTTGTTGCTGCTGCTTGGTCTGAACACAGGGAGGTGCACAGAGGTGTGCCAGAGGCACAGTGAGGTGAGAATGGGGGATGGATACAGCAGAGCAAGGGACCACGGGAGGGATGGCTCAGCCCCAGGAGAGGGGATGGAGGCAGGGAGGAGCAATCAGCAGGGAAAGCCTGAGTCGACCTGGAGGAGCATTTCTCTTCTTTGAAGGACCAGCTCAGAAGATGCCTCCTCTGGGAAGCCCTCCCTAACTGCTCAGGGAGTTCATTTCTCTCCTCTGGTTCCTGCTGCTGTGACCCTCAACATACTTAGTGTGGACCTTCCTGACTGTTCCTGTTTCTCCCTTGGGTGTTGAGCTGGGCAGGCAGCCTCTGTGTGTGCGTATGCTTACATTTGGGAAGGTTTAAAAAGCTCCAGAAAAGTACAAAGCAGAATGGAGCAAACATCCACGCACCTGCAGGGACCACTTTGTGCTCCAGCCCCTAGATGGGGCGGGGGTGCTTGCCAGACTGCCGGCATCACAGGCACATGCTCATGTCTGCACATGCATGAACACATGTCTGGCCCCCACTCATGAAACACTTCCGATGGACATGCGCACCCATAATCGAGATGTGGAAGGACTGGGAAGGGGCCTGTTCCGGAGAAGAAAGAAGCTGGGGCGTGGCTGCCGGGTGCTGGCTGTGTGCCCGTCTGCCACTCTCACTCCGTGCTTCTGTTTGGATAGGCAAGACAGGCTCCCTCATCCGCGGGGAGCCCTCGGGGAGCCAGCGGGACTGGGGCTCCCTGACCCTATTTCCGGGGGTTCAGGCTGCCACACCACTCTCCCCCTGCCTGTCCTGCTGGCCCCTCTGCCAGGCCTGACCAGCAGCAGCCAGGAGGCAGCAGGTGGTCCTGCTCCTGGATGACTTACCCTGGGGTTTGGCCAGTGGACAGATCAGGACTGAGGCCCCTGGGAGGGGACCCGAGGGCAGGCTTCGGAGCCCTTAGGGCAGTGCTGGGTGACCTCGGAGCCGTCACCACCAACGGCACTGCCGCAGGTTCTTGAAGAAACAGCAACCATGAGCCTTGGTTGCTGAGAAGGGAAATTACCACCAAGCCCTAGTATTACAAATTACCAGCAAGTTCAAAGTTGTGGGTTGCTTCGTCACTGAGATGTGAACGAACTATCCTGGAAAAGCTCAAGTGCCCCCACATTCTGCAGAACAGTTCAACTCTCTCCACCCAACCCCCAACTCAGCTCCCGGGCCACGTAGGCTGGGAGACCACTCCCTGAGCCAGGCCAGGGGCAAGGTGACGCCAGCCCTGGGCGGCCTGGCAGCATGGGATGACCTGTCTCCACGCCACCTGCTTGCTCTTGGGGCCTCTGTTTCCTCTTCTGTAAAAGCAGGCACCTACCTGGATAGCTGTGAGGCTTAAATGGCACCACCTGTGAGAAAGTGCTTTCGGTATAAATGGCCCCAGCTTGTTTAATTAATTACCATTTTAATTAATTTAGGCCTCAGTTCTAAAGTTTATAGAAATACTTAAAGGCCAATAAGAAAAAAAAGTCATTGGAGAACTTGGACTAAGGGAAAAGAGGGTAGGAATCAGAGAAAGCCAGGGTTAGGGTTAGTCTCATCCACCTGAGGTGTGTTCCGGAACCCAGAAGTGCCTTCCAAGTGGGTGCTGAGCTTCTGGCAGCTCTGACAGAGAGGTAAATGTAACTAGTTACAAGGTACGGAGGGTCTGGCCCTGACCGGCGTGTCTCAGTTGAGCATCATCCTACAAAGTGAAAGGTCGCCAGTTTTATTCCCAGCCAGGGCACATACCTGGGTTGTAGGTTTGGTCTCCAGTCGGGGTGCATGCAAGAGGCAACTGATCAATGTTTCTGTCCTTCTCTTTCTCCCTCCCGTTCCCTCTCTCCCTCTAAAAATCAAAACACAGAGGTCTAAAAACAAAAATTCAAGAGAAGTGATTCAACAAGTGATTCAAGAGAAGTCTTAGACAGTTGTTCCTGAGTCCCATTTTACAGGTGAAGACGCTGAAGTTCGCTGGGGTGAATCTTGCCCAAGACCCAAAGTCACCTACACAAGGCACTATAAGCCATGGATGCAGGTGTGACATGGTGTGTTCACAGGAGGGCAGGAGAGGCTACCCAGAGTTTGTGCTCCTAACCCGCGGGCAGCACTGCCCTGATGGTGCAGAGGCCAAGAGACATCCGTCCCATGGGTCACTGTAAAAGGGAGCTGGTGCCCTGGCCAGGTCGGTGAGCTGGTTAGAGCATCGTCTCGATACCCCAAGGTTTCAGGTTAGATCCCGGTCAGGGCACGTACAAGTAGCAACCAACGAACATATCAATAAGTGGAACAACAAATCGATGTCTCCTTCTCTTCCTCTCTCTCCCTTCCTCTCTCACTCTCTCTAAAATAAAAACCATATACATGAAAAGGGACCTTGTGCAATGTTGTATTTCCATAGCCCAGAGCCAGGCCATGGTAAATGGTTGCCTAGAGAAACATTCGAGGCAGATGTTACCAATTGTCTTCTGGTCCATGAGAAAGCACAATGGGGCACCCTGGGAGCTCCTGGCTTTTAGTAGGCTAACATTCTGGTGAGCCTTTAGCAACCAAAGACACAAAATGCCCTTCCCTGAAAGTCACCAGGTCCCACCAGAAAAATCCTGCCTCCTAACCGGAAGTCACTTATTTGGGAAGCCTTCTCTGTTGCCCCCGCAACCTGAGAGGCACCTGCGGGGGCGGGGCTGAGGGCCTCAGCTGGTGAAAACAAACTCCTTACCAATCAACAGAGGGAACCCCAGGTCCCCTCCTGGCCAGGAGGGGGCTGGGCAGAGGCCGAGGGTGATGGGGCTGCTAATGCCCTGTGAGTTTTCCCTTTGGAAGCTGAGGCTGCACCTGCAAGGGCAGCTGGTGTGGGGCCCTGGAGCCAGACGCCTGGCTTCAAATCCCAGCTCTGCCTACTCTGGGCATCAGTTTCCCTGCTGTAAGGTGGGGGTACCAGCAAGTCTCATAGGATCGATGAGTTCACGTGTGTCTAGAACTCAGAACAACGTCTAGCCCAGAGGTTGCTCAGTGAGGAGCTGCTCCCGTCCTCACGCGGCCTCTCTGCCTCTTGTGTGGAAATGCGCTGTGCTGCAGCTGTGGCGGGTCTTTGGGGTTCTGGCGCCGGAGCTGAGCACCAAGGTGGAAGGGCACACCTGGAATGTCTCTGCGCGGTCCGGTGAGCCAGGCTTCAGAAGTGCCCCTCTTCTCACTGACTGTCCAGCCGGCTCAAGCGCACGCCTGGCTTGCCCCCCAGCCAGAGCTGCCCAGGCTCTGGCCCCTACTCTCCCCCTCACATGTCAGTCACCCTGACTCTCGACTCATGCCAAGCCCTACTTGCTCCAGGAAGTGCCCCTGACCTCTTTGGTCTGCCCTGGTCTGGCAGGCTGGTGTCAGCCAGGGCCCCAGTCATTCGGTGAGAGGGAGTGTGGGTGGCACGGAGCTGTGGCAGCCAGGGCCAAAGGGGCTCTGTTCTTGGCCAGGGGCCAGCCTGCTGGCAAATCAGGCTTCCGTGTTGGGTCCCAGTGTCTCCATCTGTAGAATAAGGCTCTTGCTCGTCCTCTCCATCTGCAGGGGGTCTTGCCGTATCTGTCTGAAGTGTGTTCAATTTTTCTCTGCTCCCCTGGCCCGGAGCAGGCGTCAGCACCCCGGGGTGGGGGGTCAGTGGAATGTCCAGCCCCATTCCATCTGATTCAGAGCAATTGAACAGTTATCTACACAAGGCACAGGGCCGCACCAGGTGGGGACACAGCCAGACCTGTGCTGCGCCCCTACTGCTCACAGCGTCTGCAGGGAGGTGGGTGCTCACACGACTGGCCACGCCCAGAATGCCCTCATTCCAGCCCAGGTGACGGGAGCAAGGTGGGGAAGGTGAAGGGACTTGCTTAGAACCAGTGTCAATCAAGCCTAACAGTGGAGTCTAGTCTTTTGAGGGCGCCCCCTATTGGTGGCCTGGTAAGGAAGAGAGAAAGCATGGGGAGCCCCAATACAGTCAGGGGCCAGCCTTCCACGAAACTGAAAGCTTTAAGTTGCCAGAGAGGCTGGGGTTCTCAGCTAAGAATGTTTGTTACCACTCGCCACTCCCTGGTTTGAGAGCTGTTGCACGTCTGCTCACTTACGAACATTAATCATTCATCTCTCATTTCCCTTTTATCTGGTTCTGCAGGTACTGAGAACACATCTTTCTTTCCATCGTGAATGCCCCTGAATCCAGACTCAGCCTTGTTTAATAGTAGTTGTGACTTCTGAAGAACACTCCAGAATACATTTTAGTGTCCTGACAGTTAAAAATTTTTTTTTTAATTCACTGATTTGAGATAGAGAAAGAGGAAGAGAGAAAAAACACCAATTTGTTGTTCCGCTTATTGATGCATTTATTGGTTGACTCTTGTATGTGCCCTGACCAGGGATTGAACCCTCAACCTTGGCATATCAGGGTGATGCACTAACCAACGGAGCTACCTGGCCAGGGCTCCTGACGACCTTAATTGAGGAAATCTCCAACTTATTACATATGGCCCAAGAGGGGTCTCCACACCATGTCTTGGCCAAGGACTTAGCACCTCAGAGCACTGTGGCCCTGTGCACAGCCCAGGACAGAGCTGGGACAGCTATGCTGGCCTCTCCCGGGGAGGTGGGCCATATTCTCCTCTCCTTTAGCAAGTGGAAAGACTGGCATCTTGCTGGCAGCCGAGTGCATGGGGAGGTGCCTTTGAGGTAACACTCTCAAAGCACCTAAGTAGCAAGAGAGAGTGGCCGGGAGAAGGCTGCCAGAGCCAGTCATGTCGCAATTCAAGGCCTGGCTGGCCACAGCAGCACATGGAGAGGTCTGACGTCCTCTCAGGCTTTAAATGCAGGGAGCTCACCCTTCCCTAGAAAAGGTGCCGCCCCTCCCCTCCCCTCCCCTCCCCCCCTCCCCCTCCCCTCCCCCCCTCCCCCTCCCCTTCCTTCCCCCCTTTCCTTCTCTTCCCTGGGAGGCTTGAGTTCTGGGGTAATTCTATATCCCATTTTGAGATTTTCTTATAGAATTGTCCAAGTGAGAGCTTCACTTTTTTCCCCCCTGTGAGTCTCAGAAAACCTCCTGGGGGAGAGAACATTTCTAAAAGGAGCCTGAGGGATCTCCTCCCCCAGTTCTAGAGACTCTTGCTCCCACCTGGATCTAGAAGCTAACAGATTCCCATGCTCTCAATGCACGTGGCAGGCATCACCGCAAGCAGCGGCCAAGAGCCCAGCGGGAGGTTGCGGAGCGGCTGTCCCCAGGCCGCCAGCTTGCTCTGTGATTTCGTGGAGCCCTTCACTCCTGCTCTGCCGTGTGTGAACCGGATGCTCCCTGGTTCCCAGGGCAAAGAGAAGCAGAATCCAAGTGGGAAGCTGTTTTTCAACTGAGGGTCCCAGGACCCTTCTTCTTGGCAGTGGTTACAGATTTCTTCAGAAATGCCACTCTCCCAGCACGTGAATAAGGCCTGGACAGTGTGACCAGCGTGTCCCAGTGTGTCTGGGAGTTTCCTGGTTGTAGCCCTGGGAGCTCTGTGTCCCAAAACAACGTGGACAGTTGGTCACTCTGTCTACTCCCCGTTGGTGTGAGAAAGTGAGCAAATCCTGGCTGGACATGTCCACCAGCCCTTACACCTTCTCCCCGCAAACAAGACTGGGGGTGACAGGAAGGTAGAAACGACTTGTTTGAGATGAACAAAGAAGAGAAACAAGGAAGCTTTGAGATGTCAGAGAACCTACCTCTCCTCAAATTCAAGCTTACCCGGGCACACACACACAGGTCCTCAGCTGGGGCCCACTCGAGGCTCCTGTCTGCTGGGTTCCTCTGTAGGGCTGGGTGGAAGGAAGTGACAGGTGTACAGGTGCCCAATAAAATGCCTCCTGACAGTGACAAACAGGTATTTAATGTTTCCCAGGGTGCACTGCTCTCTCAGGCAAGGTGACTGGGTGTGAGCCCGTACACGGGCTCCCCCAGCCGGCACCTTCACCTGCCACCATGCTTACGGGCCCATGCACCCCTAATGGGTAACTAGAGCTTAAGCAAAACACCCACACAGCTAGAGCTATGCAAATAGGCACACACACCCTGGGGTGGATGCAGGGAAGGGGGGCCTGGAAGTGGCACAGGAGGCAGAAGATTCCTGGGACTCCGCAGGGGGGCACATGTGCAGGGAGTCCAGAACTGGCACCCTTGCATGGGCGTGCTCAGGGGGTGGGCGGTTCACACACACTCCCCGCCCCCCCCCCCCCCCCCCCCCCGCCTCCTCTCCTTGTCTCCAATTAGGGCTCCAGTTTGGCATTAGTTTAGGGGCAGGCCCCGAATATCAAGAGATGTTCCCCACCCTCTCCCTGCCAGGCAGGAGCCTCTTGGGGCAGCCAGACCTGTGTGGGTACCAGGGCCTCTGGTGCAGCTCCCTGGAAGAATGGGCAGGCCCGGGCGTGCTGCACAAGGGAACGAACGGGCGTGTGGGGGGGGGGGTAGCTCTGACACAACCCAGCTGGGCTCGGCAGGGCGGGAGAGTGGAAAGGCCCCTGGCAGCTCCCCAGGCCCTTGTGCCTGGGCAAGGAAACCACAGCCTAAAACTCCTGGTTTCTGAAGGGCAGGAAGGCGGGAGTTTTTGAGGCCTGCTCCATTCAGGCTGCCTCCCAGACGCTGTCATTCCTCTGAGGCCACAGGGGCCGCTAAGGATGTTGGCACAGACTTCCAGAAGCTCAGCTAGGCTGGTGCCCTCATTTCCCACCTAACATGGGAAGGATTTGCTGAAGACATTGTTCCTTTGTCCAGGGGTCCCACAAACACTGTGAAACCAACCCACTTGGGTTCAGATGGCAGCTGGTAAATGGGGTCCTAAGAACACTGATGGTTTTCCTGGAGGTGCCAGACACTATTTTAAGCACTTTCTGAATATTAACCCCTTCAGTTTCCACCACACCCCTAGAGAGTAGGAACTCTTATTGTCTCCATTTTTTAAAGGTGAGGAAGTAACTCGCCCAAATTCACACAGCTAGCATGTGGCAGGGCTGGGATTTGAATCCAGGAAGTTTTTGATCATTTGGGAATCAAGCAGAATTGTGAGACAACCATTTAGGAATAGGATGGAAATGACTTAGGAGTAAATGCCGAAAACTTGAGGACCTATAGGGCCAGGAGGGTGAGATAAATGTGTGACTCAGGCTGAGCAGGGTGAGGCCTGTGCTCCAACTGGAGAGCATGCAGGCAACCCACAGATGTCCTTACGAAAATTCCCTGAAAACAACACTTGCCTGAAGGCCATTTGGGGGCTAGCTTAGAACAGCGGTAACCTAAGCTCAGTGCACCTGGGACTGGGAACAGACCCAGGCCAGGAAAATGCAGCCACGCAGCCTACCAGCGCATTTCGGCTTGCTCTGGGGAATGGTCTGAAAGGGCACAGAAGCACCAAAGGGCAGAGACAGATCAGGGAGGAAGAGTGGGGAGTTGTCTGTTACTGGAGGAACAAGGCTCATGGTAGCCTGAGTCAAGTGCCACACTCCCGTGGCCAGGAGGAGGAGGTCCAAGGAGGCTGCTTCAGCCAGGGCTCATCTAACAACACAGATTCCTCCATTCTAGGATTTCAGCTTCAGCCTAGTCACTAACTCACTTGGTTGCTCCAAGTTCCTAGCTATAATCCCTTGGTCTGCTTTTCTGACTTGGAGAGTCATAGCATATTAAAGGAGAAGTAATATCATATGAGAAGCTGAACCTACACATTTGCTGATTTTTCAATTGGTTTTGACCTACAAAAACATCAATTTCATATGATTCAGGCCTATAATTGTCCTACCTACCTTGCAAGGTGCAGAGAATAAATGAAAATGCTTGAAGCCAAAGGCTCACTGCCACGTAAATAGCAGGCACTCAGTGAGTGCTTGGGGAATGCGGTTCCACAACCAGGTGGGCATGAGCCTTTCTTACTTCTAGCCAAAGCCAGCTGCATGGAGACAGGGTCAGGCAAAGCAGTTCTTTGAGGGAAATTCACATTCACCCAGCTCCTCCAGGATGCACCTTCACCGCCCCCTCCCCTCACATACACATAATGGCCAGACTCCTGAACAGTCACGTCCAGTTTTTAGCTGTGGACACAGAGAGGACTGCCCAAGGCCACTGTCCAGGCTGGGAAGATGACTCAAATCGCTTAGACCAAACTCACGCTGCATCAGGTTTTGAGGAACGCACAATCCCGTCGAGTGTAACCAGAGTTTAAACAGACGCGCGGCAGGTAGAAGGCGCTCTCCTGCGCTATTAACGATGCCACAAAAACTTGTCAAGAGAATGAGGCACAAAAAAAGCGGGGCGCGGGGGTGGGGGGGGGAGTGCTGGCGGCGGTTGCGGTCAAGCAGTCCCTTCCTTTTCTTAGGCGTAGGGCGGCACCAGGCCCGCGTCTTAATAAAGACAGCTGGCGAGGGTAGGTAGTGGACCAAACAAAGAGTTGGGACGCGCAGTCCTCGGGGACACCATTGTGAATCCCTTGGATTGGCGCGCACTGCCCCGGGGAGAATCCCTCCTCCAGCAGGGATTCTTGGGCGGGGCCGAGACCCAGCGGGCACCACCTCTGCTGCCGCTTACTCGGGCTGCGATGGCGACCGCCGGCCATCGAGAGGTGGCGTGGTGCCCCCGCCCTGTCCAGCACCTGACCACGTTTTCTACTGGCCAAAGAACAGGGCGTGCGGGCTTCGCTCCCCGCAAAAGACGATTCTATCGGTAAAACCCCACGGGCCAGCGAGCAGGCTGGCTGATGTGATTTGGGGATGCGGGACTGACGTGTGCGGGACAAGGTGAATGGATTGGGCCCAGATCCGGCTGGCGCCCCGGCACTCCAAGCCTCTTCCCGTCCGGGCAGAGGAGGCCCGGGGAGGCAGCCGGGATGCTGCGTGGTAAGGTCAGGGGGTCTCGCAGTGGGAATGGGGCCAGCTGGCCCCCGACCTAAGGAAACCAAAAAAGTGAGACTCAGTCTCTCCTCTCGCCCCAGACTTCCAGCCCTGCTGGATTTGGCAACCGTGCCTCCTGCACAATTCCAGACTCCGGGTTTTCTCCATTCCTAGATCGGCTGCCCCAAGAGACAGACAGCTAAACCTGCCAATGGCAGGACGCAAAGCGTCAACTTTGTGTTCGCCCGCCACTCTCAGCCAGTGTGCTCTCGTTTCTCCGGAGTCCCGCCTTCCGTGTCGGGCGCCCCCTGCTGGCAACAAAGGGATGAACCCTATCTGTCGCCATGTTGTGTGTGGCACAGGTATTTTTTTTTTTTTTTCTGGAACATATTTACACCTCTTCTAATCTTTCCTTCTACACAGCTGGTTTCTTAATTCGACAGCCAAGTGCGGTGGCGATATGGAGGATGTAGCCTACGGTTTTCCGATCCCCTGCGTGGGCTGGATCGACACGGCACGCCACAGTAGCCGAGCCCAACGCCATCTTGAGTGTGGCGGCTTGATGGTTCCCTCCTTGGGGCTCCGCGTGGTCCCCTAAGTCGCGCCCCAAACTTCAAAGAGCCCCCAAGGACTAGCCCAACTGGTCTAAGGAACGATTACTGTCCCCCCCGCCAATATCCCCTCGCAGGTCATGGACCCCTTGCAGCCTATTAAGTGGGATGGGAGACGGGTACACTAGAAGGCCGAGCGCTGGAAGGAAGTTCCCTGAGGCTGTCGCGACGGCAGTGGCCGCTCGGGGCAGGCCCTATCCAGAAGCCTGTAGTGCGAGGCCCGTGGGCTCTCCTGCTTGAGGGGAGTTGTCCGCCCTCAAGGCCCCTCTAAGTATTAATCACCGAGTGAGTGTGCTTGGCACGGTGCCTGGTCGTCGGCTGGCTTAGGGGGCGCGCGCAGGGGCTAGTGGAGGGCAAAGGGGTGACGCACCCCCAAAGACTCGGGGTCCCTGGGGCTGTGCAGAGGGGGTAAACATGGTAAAGAGACGGTGCAGCCCAGGTGCGGGGGTCTCGGCCTCGCGCCCTCATCGTTCGTCGTGGGGCTTACGCCCACTTGCGCTGGGGCAATTCTTTGTCGAAGGACCCCAGGCACGGGGGCGCCAGCGTCTTCGCGGGCACCACGAAGGGCACCGCCCGGGGCGAGCGCAGCCCAGCACCCGGCCTTCCCCTCCCCCTCGCTGGCAGCCGTCGTGCGCACAGGCCTCCACCTCCTCTTTCCTCCCCCTCCCTCCCTGGAACCGCGGGGAGGGGTAAAAGGGGAGGTGCTGGGAGAGCAACTTTGCCGCGCTTTGGCTTATTTGCGTCAGCAGCCCCAGCAAAACAGCGGCGGGAACGCGCGCCCTGACTTCGCGCGCGCGCGCGCCCTTCCCCCACCGCATCGGCGCCGCTGAGACCCGGCAAACTTATGCTCTGAATGACAGTGCGGCCGGCGACTGCGCAGCGCCTGACTCACCAAGGCACTGCCGCTTTAAGCACGCTTGCCCATTGTTCGGATTGGAGCCAATGAGCGAGCACCCGCTCCCAGACCTCAGCCAATAGAATTTGGTTAAGGGAGTCCG